>NW_028301565.1:11855000-11917500 GCF_042242905.1 Orbicella faveolata
ATTTTTGTTTTCTTTGTGTTTTGTTTCCTTTTTATAGTAAACCTCCATGAATTGTCAGGGAAGGTGGCGACAGACGCCTCTCGCCTATCCATGAAAGATCTTGTACGGTCAACAATTGTTGGTGGGAGAGTGTTGCCAGTGGTAACTTTCTTTGGTCTTTCTTCGGAGGCTAGGGAAATGATTTCAACTCTTAGTGAACTAAAGGACAGTATTCTCCTTAGGCAATTTTGGAAGGACAATGGGTACAAGGCACTTAAGAAGACTGGACAAGAAGCAGCCCAAAAGGTGGCCCGCAGTGTTGAAGATGTTGTGGAGTTGATTTGGACACCTTCATTTGAGCAGTTGCAGTCTTTGCAAAAGCGTTTCTTATGTGGTACGATTTCCTTTGAAGAGGTGGACAAGTTTTTCAATGTCTTCAAAGGCAACCAGAAGTATGAAGATCTTACCAAAGAAATCAGGCTTATCACTTCAAGAAATGACGGTCAAGGGCCACCTCTAAATTCAACAATTGACGAGCGCATTCGGCAGATAGAGCAGTACCACAAGTTACATAACTGCATTGATGCTGCTAAGATTATCCTGGATTTCAAAACGAGTAATGGCCTGGAAGGAAATTTTCAAGTGGTAGAGGATCTGCTCAACCAGGTTTGTTTAAATTTAACTTAACTCTCTTACCAAATGGTTTGATAGAGAAGTTGCACTTCTTGATTGGTGTATGTTAACAGAGTTTTGAAAGCAAATGAGAGAAGGTTTTTTATTCGGAGTTTAGGGGGGAATGTTGGTAACAAATTTGAAATTTCAATATCAAATCTCAGTTTGAAGATTGGATGGTGTTATAAGTTCTGAATCTGGCATTGACACCTAGTTCGCGGAACTGGGGGTCTTGAAATAACAATTAATGGTAAATTAAGTTTAAACAGAAAAATGCACCCGTGAAAAATGGAGTGGTGTTTCTCCCACGCCAAGGTGGGAGGTGGCATGTCTACGGTTAAAAACAAAACAGAACCATATAAAAGTTTCATTTTTTGATTATTTTCTTTTTGCAATCGGTGATTTCTTACATAGACGCATAGTGAATTCAAACAGCGGCCACTGAGAACCATGAATGCAGCATTGCGGGACGCTGGAAGACAGTTGTCCAGAATAACTCCTGGCCGTGCGCGCTGCCTTGATGCTGTAACCAGATGTCAACGTTTAATTGACTGGCTGAAGGAAACTATTTCAGGTACATCTATAAAAAAAATTGAAAAGTCTTGAATTTATATTATTTGCATTCATGAAGAGGTTTTCTTGCTTTTGTTTTTGAACTGTTGCTGTGACGTATGCGTAACTCCTGGACATAAGAACTGAGATTTGTTTGTGTTTAGCTAATTGCATTACTAGTCGTTTTATTAGTTCGTGATCTTGCAGTTCCATCCAAACCACACTTTTGTTAGTTTTGCATTAGTTCTCACTCAGTGCAGTCTGTTTCTGTTCAGGGAACAGTTAAAGTTAAGAAAGGAATCGACTTTTTAGTTCTGAAAGATTCCTGACAAGATGTTAGCTTAGTTTTAACCTCGTATTTATTGTTTTTAGTTTACGATATGATTTTGGATCTTTTTTTTCTCTTTTTTGTTTCCACATTTTTATTTCCATTCAACGGCTTACATCAATTTGTAAAAGAAAAAAATAGGCTAAAAATTAATAAATGGCTATTAAGTTTACATCAGTAGCTTACGTTATACTACAAGTGACAAAAAAGAAAACTACGCAGGAAAAAAGACAACAAGAACAAAGGACACACACAAAAATTAATGGATCTTGGTTGCTGCCATAGACTGCCAATTCTGGCTCAATAGGCCTTTTGCAACAGTTGGTCCCATCCCATCCAGGGGGGAGTAAAGATACTATCAGTCGCTTAATGCTACTGAAACCGGAGATAAGCGCTGACCGCATGGGCCACTTGGCTCTTATGCATACTTTATATTTTTACTTTTGCTTAGATGTTCAAAATAAGTGTTCACTGTTTTGCTTCAGTGCTGAACAGATATATTCATGTGTTCTCTACACTCCAATTGTTATGCAGTTATTGCATTGCGTCATTAATTCGTAAAAGTAGACGTTAAAAGTCCTAAGCCTGCTTATAGTTGAATAGTCTTTTGACAATTTTGTATTACAATTCTTGTTTTAAGCATTTTGAGTTTCTATTTCAAGGACCTCAAGAACTCAAGGTGCTTGTGGATTTGGCCATCATATCAGCTGGGGAGACAGACATGGAGACCGCAAGAATAACCTGCTTACATACCAGCTGCTTAGGATTTGCACCACTTATCTTCGATTTGAAACGTTCTTTTGGTTTTGACGATTTAATGAGAACTTGTGAGCCAGTTTGGACTGCAGTGGATACAGATCCCACGCTCCCTACAAAACTGGTATGGCTGTTATTATGTAGTTATGACCGTATTGCCCCGATTACCCTTACGTGATATTCCTTTGCCAAGTTAGATTCTGGTGGATTGCAATTCCACAAGTGATCTTTAAGGTGATTCCATCGAAAAAGAAGGAGAATTTGAAAACTGTCTCAAACTTTGTCCCTCGGTAATTATATAACGCATATTAAAAAAACCCAATAAAATGTGGGGGTCACCGTTCTTTTTTTGCACAATATGTACGCATGGTCATTTTAGTATCTATTAGACCTACGAAATTTTCCTTACGAACTTGAGTAATCCAAAAGGGGACTGTAATTTCTAAAAAAAGTCATTTCTTACAAAATAGTCTTGGGCCTTACATTGTAAACTGTTTCAATTGCAATGTAAAAGAAATTAAAGAATTCACTACATGCACCCACATCCTGAATTTCCTAAATACCTGTTCTTTACGGCATTCAAATTAAGACATCTCAAAGCAGAATTTTTTTTCAAAAACCGCGATATATTGTAGTCAGTCGTTTGGCATTTAAATCTATTCATTAAAAAGAGGGGCACCGTGCATGGTTAGGAGAAAACGATTATTTATTTCTCTTTTGAGCTTAGGTCAAAGGAAATCTCTTAATGATGAGTATGTCTGGGCAAATTGACGCAAGAGATTATGCTCAGCAAGGAAACGTAATGTAATTCAGTGGAATCGCTTTAATTCCTGATGGGAATGTGGTTCCACATTCCATAAGAATTTTTTTTGCTTTTCCGTTACCATGTCTTTTATGGAGACACTTTCCACATAGAAAAGTTTCAAACAATATGCACAGTTTTGTTGCCTTACACTTGTGCTAAACACACAAGTCTTAGTTTGATTAAATTATTTGTTTATGATCTGCAGGAGGACACCAGTCGTCACATGGATTGGCTTCAGAATGTCAAAACATCTCATGGTTCTGTGGCCATGTCCTCTCTTATGGAAGCTAAGACTATCAATGAACATGGCATCTACAGCGTTGGATGCCTTAATGAAGATGCGAGTTCATCACTAGTACAGGAACAATTAACGCTGCCCAATGTGATTAAGCTCAGAGTGCCGTCAGGTAAAACCGGGAACAGCAAAGAATATACACTCGATGATCTGAAGGATTTGCAAAGTAAGCTCATGCTTATTGCTGCTAAGGCGTCGCATGGCAAACAGGACGTTGACAGATTTGTTGATGTAAGTTTATTTTAGTCATCGTTTCAAGATTAATACGGCAAAGACAAACAGACAGATGACATACTTTTCGCATGAAAACATCACCTCATTGTAGCTAGGAGAGTGGCTTAGGTGAGGAACATATTACTTCCTTGAACCAGTACAAAGCTTGATAGACGTAATTTAATACATGATAAATCACGTTTAAAAACACTAGATATAAAAATAGTGCTAAAACTACATGTGCTCTTCCAAACTGTATGTCTGAAAATGAATAAGGGAACCTTCCAGGTCTTTACATGTTATCATTTTACAATGTAAAAACAAATGTTTCGCAAACATCGATATTACATTCTTCCATTTTGTGTTTTGTATACTCGTTAACGTCCCGTATGTTCTTGTTGAAAATTATCAGATTCTGCAATGTGTCCTGCGACTTGCCACAGTTTATATTTCACTTTGCAATGCTGGGGAAGTGAGTCACCTCAAGTGGAAACATGAATTTGATTGTACCCCAAGACTTGCCACCAACCGCCCTCTAATAGATGATTTGATGGATGAAAGTGTGCAAATGGAACAGTGTCTTCAGTTGTGGAAAGATGAACTACATGCCAAGCGTTTGCGGTACAGTGAATTAAATCACTTCACCACGCGGCAGTTGCTGTTCCTTCGACGTAAACTGGCCATTGTCCAAGGCAGAGGCCCCAGAGCAGTGGATGGCATTCCTCTTGAAGTGTATAACCTTTTGGAGAGCGTGTTACCAGGCATTGACCCGGCCACTCTGAAGTCTGTGCTTACATTTTGTGGTATATGTAGTCAAGAGGATGGCCAAGACATCATCAGGTCATATGGTACCAGCAGTAAACGTCAGCGACCAAGTGATAACTCCGACAGGTCTAAACTGTCAAAAGAGCTGCAGCCTTCAAACAAAGAAATGTTCCAGTCACTTGTTGCCAAGTTGGAGTTGCTTGGTTACTCTGAGGAGGTTGCCATAGCCGCAATGATCACATGCAAAGATGCCACGGAGGCAGATCTAATTGTGTGGTCTGTCCAAAATGGAAACAACGAAGATCTGATCAGTGCTAAGCACTCAGAGGCACAGAATGATCCCAGATATTTGCAGCTAATGGATAAGGATAGCACCACATCTCGGGAACAAGAAAGGTAAGATGTGAAATATATGATCATGACTCATTGCCATCTTGTCATATTTAAGTTCACTTTGGGAAGAACTTTAGTTACCTCCTTTATTTTGACAGTTGATACAGTTTAGCCATTAGTAACTAGTAGGCAGAAAGTAAGGAGGGCACTGCCTTCTTTCTAACTCGTATGCACGATTCCTGTTCCTGCTACATATGGATGGCAGCAGAATGAAGAGACAGATTAGGCAGTGAGGCATTGCATTCCTTTTTACTATACTCTATGTACATTTGATTGTACCATGAATTGCCTGTTGCACTATACTGCTAACACCGCGTTTCACTCTAGTCCTGGAGAGGAAGATATGACAGATGAATCAGGGGATTCATCAGAACCAATGGAAACTGCTTTCACTCTTGACCAGACAGCAGATGGGGAATTTCTCAGCCTTGATGACTTAGGAAACCTTTTGCTCCACCTTTCTTCACAAGGTTTGCTGTGTTTGCATACGCTTTAGGGCAAATATCATTTGAAGGGAGTCGTGGAACCACTGCATTATCCTTTGTGCATATAAGCAAGAGTATACAAATACAAACAACACTATAAAAACCTGTCAACTGGGCTGGGACTTAAGTGGCTATTACGACTGACTTGTAGCTTGCTCTGATCGTCGTTAACAGAGTATCGCATTCCCTGAAGTCAACATACTACGTTACAGCCACCGAAATGTTAGAGGCTGATCACAGGACTACCAGACGCATGATGTGATTTCAATCTTGCAAAATTACAGCTTCAATTCAATGATAAGAAGTTCAGATTTAAGAACTGGACACCATCACATTGCAGCTATCTTATTATATTATTTTGCAGCTTCTAAAAAAGGACGAAGACGCTTCCCAAGATACCTGAAGCGTGGAAAGCCAAATTTTGTGATTGTTCCAAAAGGTATCAACGAGATATGGATTTTGTTTTCTTCTGACTTCTCTAGCTGCGTTATCCTATTTTTGTCTCATCATTTTGTCTCCATCTCTTACTCTTTGGTAAATGCGTGTTTGCATCACATTTGCAAATAAGAACACACGCTACTTATTATTACTTACTTCCCCCCTTTATTATGGGTTACAAATTAAGTCAATTAAGTTGTGAAGTCGTTAATCCTTCCGTGTTCGTTTATTTTTTTTTACACGTAAAATGTGTATAACAGATGACATTTTTGGAACTCTGCTGTCCTTATACATGCATGATAGCTCACAATCTCTTCCCACATCTGAAGAAGTCTTGATCTGCACATCTGATACAACTGCAGAAGAGGTGGGTAACGATAGCCTTTTGAAATGCGTGAATTGTAAATTATAAGTCTTAGAATATACTAAAAAAGAAAGTGAGGAACAATTAATCTGGTTATTTAATCTTGTTTCTTTCTCTCAGGTAACTTTGAAACTCTGTTAAAAGTTCAACACTTTTACGCGATTGTAAACTGATCAAATAGGTGCACAAACGGGTCCATTGTCCTGAAATACTTTTGTCCATCGTCTTTTATAGATTGAACTGTTATGGAGACGATCCCTTGGTGACCAAGATGGCAGGTTGTTTTGCTTAGTGAACGTTGACCTGCTTGACTACACTGTCTCCCAGAAAGCTGCCAATGCCTTAGGATTTCTACTACAGGAGCGTCAATACAATCGCAATGAAGGTAATTTGAAACTAGATTGACATCACAGTTATCAGAAACTAGTTAATTAGCAGCCACATTCTTGCTATCCCATCACTAATGTTCTGTTCAACTAACTAGTAGAAGTAAAGCAGAAACTATTTTCCAGGGTTGAAATATCAGAGGTGTTTGCAGGAACAGATTCATTCTTTTGTTTGGTTTGGCTTTGTTTGTTTCCAGTGCTGTCTGTAGTTTCCTTGTTTCATTCAACGGCAGTGATTCTCTTGTAGGGCTGTCTCTTGTGGTTATCTGTAGCTCTGAAAACGAAGACAGAGCTCACATGGCTGCAGCTCTTGATCAGTACAGACTAGGAACTATACCACATTGTGCATCACCAAAGGAAATCAGGCAATACCTGAAGACACAGTTCAAGCCATGCTCTCAACAACGGGGAAAGTTCAGAGATCAGATCCTGCCGTGGACTCCGGCTGCTGCATTGGACAAAGAGGGGTACGTAGTATTTAATGAAGCTTTCTTGACCTTTTGAATGCTGTAACGGTTTTAAAAACGATAGCTGAGAAAGTTTAATCTGGTATGACATACTGTCATGTATGTACTGGCAATGTCAAAAACGTAACCCATGCAAATTCCAACTAGTAACTTCCAAGGTAGCACTCATGGAACAGGAATTTTTTGGGTTTATCAATCATTCATTCAGATCATCTGTGTTGCGCCAAAAGTGTACTCACAAACACTGCATTACTTAAACTACGTGTTTAGAGGAAAGATGACTTTCTAATTAGAAAAGAATTTCAATTTTCCTGATGCTAGACAACCTAGTTTGTTGAAGAAAAGAAAGCGTAACATATAACGAGAGAATGAGGTTAAAATGGGGACTATATGATATTGAGAAGGGTATACATACGCCGTTTTTCGAATAGTGCCAAGCACTGTATCCCATTTGGCAAAACAAAAGTCAGAGATCTGGAAAAAGGCATTTTCAGTTACTGTGCTTTCGTATTTTCTTCCAATTTTCTGAAGAAATGTATATCGTCCTTGTACAGGCTGGCTGTGAGAGTTCTGTCATCTGAACGAGCAGGAGCTGGGAAGAGCTTGGTAGTTTGTCGGCTCAGCCAGAGCTTACCTGGACTTAAAAACAATGAAACAGTGGTGGACTTCCTAAGAGACATGGAGGCTGATGTGCCACTTTGTATCACTGTACCAATTTATGGACCTTTTGTGCATCAATACACCATTGCAGAGTCCTTGTTACCCCACACCATTGTTCCTGATTTGCCTCTTTCACGAGTTTTCCATCTTGATGTACATCCGTCGGTAGGGGAATACTTTATCACTCCAGATTTATTCCCGACCTGCATCGTTTTGACTACTTGAAATTTATTTCTCCGTATGTTTGTATTAGTGTCATTATTCTAATTTGGTGAAAAATGTTTAGGTAAAAAGTGGCCTTGACACGCTTCTATTCAATCTGCTAGTCCTTGGTGTGTTAGAGAGCAGTAGTGGCCAGGTCTGGAGGAGAAGACCCTCTGATCTGTATGTGATTGAACTAACTCCAGGACCATCACAAAGTTCAAATGAAACTATTGAAAGAAGACTTCCGGTCACCAAGGTAAGTATCGCTGAGAATTTCACTTAACGAGATCTTGAGGGGATAGCTGACTTGTGATTGTTTTGCTTAACAGCGTGGTAGCTCCACGAAAGTCATAGCAGAACCGTTTTACAGGCTGCTTCCTACCATTCACTGTGGAACACCAATGCAAACATTATTTCAACTGAGATCGAATCCAGTGGGTAAGGAAAATAAATTCATGTTATAACAGTATTGAAAAAATTTCATAATGAATTGTTTCAGTTAGTTTTATGCTGTCCATTTTCAATGCACACTCTCACAACTCTAATGGAAAACACAGTATCAAGCGGTAAAATAGTGTTACAGTGCTTTTCCACTTGCACCATAATACTTGCCCAGGAGATGCAGACATCATTATAACCTTCTCTGTATCTGGATTTTTATGCAGCTGGCAACAGTCTCAACCCTCTCTTTGACAATGCTGAATTCCAAAGCTCTTATGTTCAGCGTGCATTTCAGTACCTTAAGCTATGGGAATCAGCTGGCGATAGTCTGGATCATTTCTGGTTCTTACCAGGTCAAGCGATGGGTGACCACGCAGAGTGTATAGAGACACTCACCAGGTGATAATTCCTTTGATCGAATTTTTCAGTATACGTATGGGTGCTGTTTATTCAGAGATACCAGAAAACAGTAAAAAAAAAAAAAATTTGTCTCTGAATCGTATTCCATAAATCATTGTATGATGAAGTTCATGGTTTTGTTATTCGACAGGTCCCCATTGAAGAAATGAAAAGTAGAAAAGCAGTTTTTAATTCCACGCTAAACTGCATCAGAGTGTTCGCACAGGGAATGCCTTTTCTTGAATATGCTTTTCAAATCAGAAAGACTCATTTCAAATGTTTGTGCTTTTCTTTCTCTTTACCACAAAATTTGTAACCAATCTCCTTAAATATAACACTTTATATAATTTAAATGAATGCGCGCTCTGATTGGTCAATCAGCTATGGTTTATTGTGCCAGTAAACTCATGGAAATTTCGCGTGTCTTCTGAATTATAATATAAAAGCTGCGGCTCGTGATTTACGAATTCTTCTCGTGTTCTTCCAACATCCCGCGTGGTTTATCACCCTGTAAACCAAAAAAACTTGTGGTCTATTGCTTAGACAACCTTGGCATTGATTTGATAATTTGTTTGTTTTGAGACAGAAATTGTGGCATCGAGGACCCTTCATGGTCTGAGTTACGATACTTTGTAAACTTTCTCAACTCTCAGCTTCAAGCCTGCGAGGAAAGTTCATTCTGTAACATGGATTTAGTGGGGGACACTTTGGAGGGTTTTAGGAGCTTTGTGGTCCGCTTCATGATCTTGATGTCACGGGTAAGGTTAAAGAAAAACCTTATTTAGCCAGGGTGGCCCATTCAGCGTCATCCGATTGACTGCTATCCAGAGGGACTCTGGTGATAAATATTACAAGCATAAAAAGTACACAGGGTCGCTATCAATTTAATCTCCAACAGCCATCGATGTAACATTTATTAGTCCGTTGTCACTTAGTCGGTTCATAGTGCGGCAGTGTATCAACACCCTCAAACCGTATGACCTGACCTACTGTAAACGTGAAGAAGCTAAGACTCGTGTTACGAACCTCAATCCAACCCAACGAATCAAGGTGGTCAAACATAGTTTGTGCCCGCTCTTCAGTGTTCATTACTGGCACGAGACAGCGTACGAACAAGAGATGAGCAACAAACTTGGCTCTGATTCAGCAGTTCTCATATACATTCTTGTCCTATCTTGACTGCAGAGTGCGACTTTGTGTGACAATCTGTTGTGTTTTAAATCTTTTGATAGAACTGTACGCAGGAAAAAAAGAACCATAACGGCTGGGTGAAATGATCCAGTTATTTTAGTTGCGCGAAGCTAGTTTTAGTAATGTGGCTCATTCGTAGTGTATAGAAATCGACACTAACTTCTTTACTGGCGTTCTCAGAAACGCGCCAATTTCTCAAGAAATGTTCATGGAAATTTCATTACATTTTGGAGGATATTTCTTCCCAAAACAAATGCATGCCTTACTGTCAAGACTGTAAATCTGTAAATCCCGGGCATATCATTCAACAAACATTCAACAAAGGATAACTAGAACAGTCCAAAAGTGCGAGCATTTTTCTGACTTTCATGCTGACAGATGATGGAGAAAATCTAGCCACTACATTTTCAGCAAATAATTCAATTTGTAAAGCTTGGTTTTATCGAGCCATAGCATTGTAGTCACTGAAACAAACAGACTTTGTTTGGGAACCTTAGACTTGCTATAGTATATTACATGTAAATTCTGAAAGCAATCATTACTTCCTACTTTGAAGGACTTCGCTACACCATCTCTTAATTCTTGTGAAAGTCCCACTGGCACTTCTGACCAAGACGGTGATGCTAACGGCGATGATGAAGGAGCTACAGAAGCTGAGGTTGTCCGATTAAGTCTCAGAAGACGCTGGGAGACTAGGTATGACATTATTCTTTGGAAAAAAAATATAGCGTTCTAATGCTTCTCGACAAGGCTTTAGATTAATATTTGACGTCTTTCTTACAACTAAAGATGAGTCCCATTAGCGTTAACTATTTGGAATCCTATGCGAGTGAGGATTCAGTTGATGTGAGAGATGTCAAAACGTGTTGCTGTGTCAATTCCACTCGTTGCATGTCTTAGATTTTGACTGGTGAAAGCAAACTAAACCCATCAGTCAAAAGGTTGTCAAAAATATTTCGAAAGTTGATAAAAACTGTGTTCAGTTTTGATTGTATGTTGTGCGTCATCGTGAGACACGTTATTGATAAACATGCAATCAAGCACCATGTGCCAAAAACGATGACAACTTTGATCTGTAGGGAAACTGTTATACTCCGAAGAACAGATATTAAGTGATACAATTTTATTCTTTGTTATTTCTCACAAACCGATTGTTTTTCCGCAGCTCGCATCCTTACATATTCTTCAACCAGGATCGCATCACCATGACATTTGTTGGTTTCCACATCGACCAAAATGGCAATTTGATTGACCCAGACCTTCATGTTGTCATTCAGCAAAATTTGATGTCAAGGCACCTGCGTACTGGTCTGTTTGTGCAAAAGGTTGACATGGAAACTAACTATGAATCTTGGAGCAAGTAAGTTTGACATTGATTTATTGATATATTATTGGATCTTTCTATTGGGGTGGGGCACTACATCCCGCATTATTTTGGATTTATTCGCTAGTTGTTAAAGAATGTCCTTTTTGCGGTGTGTCCTAGTTTGGGAATGTCTCATCTAATACGGAAATTTAAGACCTAGGTAAGAACGTATCAAAACTGCAAGAAGCTAAAGGAAAAAGTTTCTTATGGTGATTTCATCATGAGATTTCGAGCTGAACGAGCTGAGCCTCAGTAGTCAGTAATGTAAGTCAGTAATGGTGCACATTCAGTTTTGATGTTTTGAATATTCGGTTTATTCAAAAGCTGCATTGTTTGCAAAGGGTGCTGGCCTGGTGTTCTTCACATTAGTGGAGAGCTTGATACACTAAATAAAACTTCTTGAACTTTTGTGTTTGATAATATAGAGGCGAGAAAATTGAGAAGCTTTGTGGAGTAATGGGCGTTGAGTGGCCTTATGATCCAGATGACTCATATGAACTCACCACAGACAACTTGAAGAAAATTTTGGCTATCCACATGCGCTTTAGGTAAGGTGAAATATTTTAGTACATCGTAGGACACACTACCTGGGATATTCTAATGACATTAAAAATGTAATAAACAATAAACTATTTAGAGAAATGGTGTTTATTGAGGTTGGTTTCCACCTGAATTAATAGGGTAGAATGGAAAAAAAGAAAGGTGTCTTTTAGAGACTGCAGAGAATCGTTTCCTATTTATGGATCACTAAACATCGCTGTAATTGTGTTTAAGATGTGGCATCCCTGTGGTTATAATGGGCGAGACTGGCTGTGGAAAAACATGCCTCATTCGATACATGTGTGGCTTACAGTCTGGGCCTGGTGGACCAAAGAACATGCTACTAATGAAGGTATAAATATAACGGCTGTGTGTACTTGTTATTTGATATTTTGCATTGATGGAGTCATTTACCCATGGTGTACGTTTCTCCCTTTGTATCTGTAACCAGTCATTTTGTCATTTGTTGTCTGCCTAACCCTCTTAATCTAAACGGCGAGATAGGTGATTTATAATGAACAGAAGATTCGTCTCTGCAATAAACAGTTTGTCTAGTAAAGGTATGATAAACTAACTAGCAGAAGTAATCGTTTTTCCATCACAACTGTCATCAGCACTGAATAATCAATATGGTAACAAAAACTGGTGTGAAAATTTTTTTTGTGCTTCTAAGGACAGTAGACTGGGTTTTCTTTCCTTTATTACACAGAAAATTCCTGTCTTAGATTGTTGGAGCACATGTTTTAAAACTCAGGACAGGGGAAAAATATAGCTTTCAAAAGTCTTGATTATTCTAAACAAGCCATTTCCTGAAAGCCGATACTTAATGGTCTACAAATCATGGTTAACAGGTTCACGGGGGGACAACCTACAAAGACATTGAGAAGAAGGTGGAGCAAGCTGAGGAAATGGCTAGAGTGAATGAAATGTTGAACATTGACACGGTGTTGTTCTTTGACGAGGCTAACACGACTGATGCTTTGGGAATGATCAAGGAAGTCATGGTGGATCGCAGAGTCAATGGCAGAAAGATAGGAGTAGGGCTCAAGAGGCTACAGTTCATTGCAGCATGTAATCCTTACAGAAAGTAAGTGCAAGACTCATGGTGCAACTTCCAGTTTTATCGGTAATGAATGACAACTCATGGCAATTTTTCATCTTTTGTTTTAAAGACACACAGAAGAAATGATTCATAAGCTGGAGTCAGCTGGCTTGGGATATCATGTAGCAACACAACAGACACATGATCGTCTTGGTATGTCATTAGCTTGATTTCAACTTTGTATTGTACAGAAAGAGAGAACGAGTGGGATTTGCCCCTTCTTCTAATAAGAAATACAAGAGCCCTCCTCTTAAGGTTTTTTTTATACATTTGTCTAATTTTGTTGATCATGGTTTTTAACCCATTAGGGCACATTCCTCTGCGACACCTAGTGTACAGAGTACATGCGCTGCCAGAAAGCATGCGGCCATTAGTATGGGACTTTGGCCAGTTAAATCCTGACATTGAAGAGCTGTACACACGTCAAATTGTCAGCAGATTTGTAAGTTGACGCTATCTGCCACTGTTCTGTACTTAAAGAGGTGTTGTTTTACTAAGAAGACTTCGTGTAATTTTCGTCAGCTACCCAAACGATTTGTTGACGTGTTTGCACTCAGGTAGTACTGTAATAATGTGGCTATAATTTGTAAGCACATTGGTTTAATTTACAAACCTAGATTCCTGCTTCAACCTGTTTACACATGTTAGATGTTAGAAATTTTCCCCTTAAATACAAGATGGTGTCATAGTTTAGACTCTAATCTTTAAGAATCTTTATACCTAGCAAATTTAATTTTGACTTCACGTAAACGAGAAAACATATCCCTCTCTTTCATTAAACAAGGTTTTACAGGAAAAGAAAATTCCTGGAGAAGCGCCTTTGGTGAAAGCTCTCACAGCTGTGCTCACTGCTTCTCAGCGGTACATGAGGGACCAAACGGTAGGTGTAGCTTGTGTACGAGTGCAACCTTTCTGAAACTTATTTACTTACTACTGAACCTAGTGGCCCTTGGGGGAGCACAGGGCATCCTGAGGAAAGAAGAAGGTATGGAGGAAGTGGAAATCACGAGAAGTGTTTTAAATGGCCCTTAACTAACAATTGCGAACTAACTTACCCTCGTCAATTTTCAACATGTCTGCAACTATTATTGCACTAATAATATACATCAAAAAAAAATTACTCGATTATGATTGGTTGAGAGCAGTGCAGTTGAAAAAGTGTAACACCAGTGCAAATTACACATCGTAATTCTGGATTATGGTCGGCTGAAAGACAATAGGAAATTTTCTAAGCCAATGATATCACGTAAAATGATGACGAAAATTTTGTGCAGAAACTTTGAAAAAAGTTTTCTGGAATGAGAAAAAATGGCTTGAAGAAAGATCTTCTGGCACTTCCTCCACGCGAATTTTTTCATGTTTATATTATTAATAAGTAGCCATAGGGTTTTTCGAGTTCAATTTGGAATTAATTTGCACGAATTCCAAATTGAACTCGAAACCGTATGATTACCTATACAAAAGCAACCTAAGAAATTGCATTGATCTTGATTATACAGGATGAATGTAGCTTTGTCAGCCTGCGTGATGTGGAACGTGCAATGAATGTGATGGTTTGGTTTTACAATCATCGTGAAGTTCTCAATCCCCTTATGGATGAAACTAATGATGATCAGGACGAAAAGAGTGACTCCGACAGTGATCTTGATGACAGTGATGACGATGAGGGTGCTGGTCGAGGCCGGGAGAATGTATTGAATCAGGTAATTCAGTTCATGACCCAGTTTACATTTTTCAAGTTATATTTAAAGTGTCTCAAAACAGTTTCAAGCAGTTAGATTTTGATGGGTCGTTATAACCACTCTTTATCTTTTGATGCTACAATCATGGTATCAAAAAACTGCCCAATCATTGGTGAACACGTTGTCATCATTTCCGTGACACAATAGGTTACCATAGCAAATTTTGATAAACATGATAACGCGCAACGTTTGGCAGAGTTAAAAACAATTACGTGCATAGGGTTCAGAGCCACCTTAAATTTTCAAAACTTTAAAGTGCCTCTGAACCCTATATACAGATTTTTTTTCTTACAAATTGCTCATTAAACTATGGAAACTACTCGAAAATCTGGATGAAATGTAAAATATTGCATTGCCAGCAAAATTTAGTACAATTTAGCAACATTGCATGTCAAAAAACCATTTGACGGTAAAAAATACGGCTTTTTTGGAGCAAAATTAAGCGTGAAAGGCTTAGGCATACTGATGGAATTTCTTGCGATGTAGTGTGGCATCGCCAACATGGAGCATATTGGTTTGTTTTGTGTCGATAAAGTTTTCTTCACAGCGTCCTAATGTGTACACCTGATAGTAAATCAACTGATTAGACACTGATCACTTGTACTGGGGCGTTATTTTTCTCTGTGTTGAAAAATACGACACTGCCCGAAGTTCAAGCAATGCTGAGAACGTTCTTGTTATTGATAGAGATATACCAAAAAGATCTCGTTTTGGTTATATCATCACTGACGTCAGCGAACTGTGCAGTGGTGTTAAAAACAAATATGAATGTGCAAAGAACATAATAACTTATTACTATTTGAAAATTCATTTGATGACTGACGTTTGCAAAACTCTTTAGTGTTTTTTGTCAGGCTTGGAACTGGATATTCACAAAGATTGTTAACTGAATTTTAGCACCATGCGATGCAAAACAGATGAGACAAAATACTGCTTTTTATCTTTTTATGTAGACTCTCGATGATGTCACCCGAGCCCTTGTACTTTCCCTTGGGGTATGTTACCAGGCACGCCTTCAAGACAGGGAACCGTATCGTCGTGCTGTGGCTCGAAGCTTTTCCCAACCATGCCAGCTACCTGGTGGACATCAACGTATTTCGCAGGAAATTACACGGTAATTTTGAGAAAATATGTGGCACCACCATTGTACTTGGAACATTTACACAACACAAATCGTTACAGGGTTGACCAATGGCACTTTTCAATGGAAAAGATGCTAGGAAGGTGACTCTTATAGATGTACCGTGTTTTGATAGATGAACATAGATATATATTTCCGCTCTATTTAAGTTGATATAGTAAGTATATTGATTGGTAAGTATTAGGAAGTCTCGACTTTACTTGGCAGTTTACTCCTAATTGGTACAACATGAATATTTTTGTTTTGATCTTGTAAGTTATGAAGCTCTTTATATTTGTCATTTTCTTGCAAGGTGTCAGAAAGCAGTACTGAATCAGTTGGAATTAGGTCATAACATTGCTCGCAACACGGCCTTGAGTGAGAACGTGTTTATGATGGTGGTGTGTATTGAGCTCAGGATCCCACTGTTTGTGGTTGGTAAACCGGGCAGCTCCAAATCCCTTGCCAAAACTGTTGTGGCTGACAACATGGAAGGAGATGCCTCAAGATCTGATCTCTTCAAGACTTTTAAACAGGTATAGAGTATTAACTTTTCGATATGCAATATTCAAAATGGAGGGTAGGTGCCAATTGACAGCAAAGCAGGCAATGAGCAAGCGAGTGTGGGAAAATGCAAATAAAGGGGTAACCATGGCAACCTCCCATGGGTCACCTCCCCCTGGCACCTGTCACACTGAATTCTCAGTGGAGAATAAGTATACTTTATACCTGGACACAAGGGCCCACCATGAACCAAGAGGCGGGTGGGAGGGGGCAAACCAAAGACAAAGCGACAAAGCTATGCAGAGCGACACCATGAGGGCAAAACTGCACAGCAATGGCACAACTAGGCATGCCCGCAGCGATCATCCGCTGGTCAACAGCAGATCTCCCAGTTAACTCTGATTGTTGATAATCTCATTTAAAAGTGCAGTTTCAGGGTTGGCTTTGTCGCTAGAGTTAATGCAGAATAATTGAGACCATGTGAATAAATGAAAAATGTGTCAAAAACCCCCTCACAGTTGGTGACAATCGCTTGTTTCTCCGAGAAAGGAAACCCTTGGTATAGGCGAATCTTAACTGATGTCATTGTTTACATTTTTCCTCATTAACATACGACTTTGCGCATAGAAGGCATCATGCTAGACACGATTTTACTAGAAAAACTTAAAGAGCTTGTGAAACTTAGTAAGTGGTGAAATTTTTGGCTCTTTGGGTGTAATATTCGAGGAGAAATTGGCTTTCAAAAGCATCAAAATTTCTGTGTGGCGAAAGCGCTAATGAGCTCATACATTCTTTGTAAAATTTTGAGTTTTTAAACCCGCGTCGCAGAAAAAGTATTCAATACATCGTGCTCAAATTCCTTGGGACAGTTAATCGTCCTGTGCTCTTTCAACATTCAGTATTAATCTCTTTGTAGCTCCATCAGAAACTGTATCACTTATGGTAATGAGACAAATATTGTAAACAAAGATTCTCCTATAAGATAATGCTTGCATTGCACCTCGAAGTGTTAAAAAAATTTTGCCTAATACATTCACTAGTACATGTAACATTCACTTGTTCAGGGCGTTCAGTGGCAAAAGCAATTTATATTGACATTGGTTCTACCTTTAACTAGGTTCATATGGTGTCCTACCAATGCAGTCCTCTCTCAACTGCAGAAGGGATCATGGCAACCTTTCGCCAATGCAGCAAGCTACAGAAAGGCAAAAACCCAGACAAGTACGTGTCAGTTGTGGTTCTGGATGAAATTGGCCTGGCTGAAGATTCACCTCTGATGCCCCTAAAAACTCTTCATCCACTACTTGAGGACGGTGTGAGCTCTACCGATGACATCATACAAGTGGAAAAACAACTTCCAGAAAGAGTAGCATTTATTGGAATATCAAACTGGGCTCTGGACCCAGCCAAAATGAACCGTGGTATCATGCTTTCACGTGGTCTGCCAGACGCTGAGGAACTTGTGGAAAGTGCAATGTAAGATGGATACTAGGTTGGAGGGTGGGAAACCCATTTATAGTTGTCTGAATTGAAGGTCAATTCAAAACAATTTTAAAGCTTATGCTTAACTTTGCGCTTAATCTTCGTTCATGAAGCCAAGTTGATTCAAATTTCGCATAAATACAATTTAAATAGTGTAGAGAACCCTTGTCAGTATTTTTTTCCGAAAACTTCGCCACAAATTTACTTTCAAATTTTATTTAGGGGCATTTGTTCAACTGATCAGCACATACAAAGCTTTGTAGCTCCACTGATGAATCCACTGGCGCGGGGTTACGAAGAGCTTTACGCTACTCAGAGACGGTCTGAAACTCTCCAAGAGTCCAAGAAGGATGAATTCTTTGGGCTTCGTGATTTTTACAGGTGGGAATGTTCCCTTACTCTCGCTTTGTTCTCTTATACTCTTTAAGTTATTTTTCATTTTCCGTGTTTGTAACCCTTGCTGAATTTCCATTCAGCTGATCTTTGTTGCAAATATTCGTTTGGTTCTCTCTGTGTTTTTCTTTTCATCAGGTCAGCCCTCGTTTTATTGGCTATCAATATTTCTGGCATCTTTTTGAAACATCTTACGTTTCTTTTTATGATTTTATTTCCTTCCCTTGATTGCAGCTGGCTGTTTTTCAGTCTGCAATATTTTCATTGAATTCAGAAGAACTAAATTGGTAGTTTTACAGATTGCATCATTGTTTATCTTTCAAAGCAGGATCTCAGTTCCTGCTCGGAATCCCATGGTCAAATTTTACCGTTAATCTGCTCTCAGATAGGACTTTGTCCTGGTTTGAATTTATTTATAAAGTGAGTCCAATACAGTCTACCTGGGGGAATTCACTGGTGGTAAACCAAGTTATGAATACTCTTGTAGGCATTTCATAACTACCCTATATAATCTTTATCATTTAAAACTTCTCAGTAGGTTGTTGGAAGTATGTAGGCAGCACTGAACATCTTTGGTGCCACGGCGTTTTATGAATGTATTGTTCTTGTTGCTCAGCCTGGTGAAGATGGTGTACAAAATGGCCGAGGAGCATCGACGTGAGCCAAGTTGGGCAGAGGTAGAACATGCCATCAGAAGAAACTTTGGGGGACTGGATGAGATTGACCCAGTCGAAGTTTTCAGGAAACATTTCAGGAGACAGTTCTCACTGGGGAGAAGGACCATGGTAGGAGTGTTATTTCGCGTGACTGTCTGGTTAGTTTGGTTCCCGGGGGGACTCCCATGTGGAAAGGACGGGGGTGTTCGTCGTACCTTTTAGGAAAGTTAAAAACGCGGTTTTGGTACCTTATAGGGTGTTGAGCCTCAAGAGGTCCACAGCTGGAGCTTTTGTCGTACCTTTTAGGGTACTGAGCCGAAAAAATATAACAGGGGATAATTTGTCGTTTTGGAATGGCACCTCTTAGGGGTAAAAAAACATTTCAAGCCACGCCCACAAATTCTTTCAAAATTTTTCCGACGAGCACCCCCGACCCTTTTATATGGGAGTCCCTCCCCGACGTTTGATTACATCGAGTGGCTCGGCATTGTGGCATTGTATTTAATATAGTTTTCTTCCCAATGTGCCATTGACTTTCGTTAGGTAGCTCGTTATGTAGTAAGCTTAAAGCAGCTATAAACACAGCATTGTTTTGTCGTGTTTTTAATTTATCATTCTTCTATACGTTCCTGCTGCTAATCAGTGTCCTTGTTCACGAGAATTGAGATACTTGTTTTCTTTTGTAGGTGACACAGAATGAAGATGCCTTCTCCGCAGTGAACCTGATCAAAGCCAGTCTTGAACGTCAAATTTCCAGAGGGTAACGTATTTTCGCGCTGATTTACATTGTGTGAGGTGAAAGATGTTCACTGAATGGCGTTTTGTTTTGTTTCAAACAGAGAAAGCCGATACCTGTTGGTGTTGACGGAGAACTATGCAGCTCTGCCGATTGTTCAAGAAGAGCTGCTCAAGAAAAAAGAAGATCCTGTCATAATTTTTGGGAGCAGTTTCCCGAAAGATCAGGAATATACACAGGTACCAACAAGCATCATTTGTAGTAATAGTTTATACGGTTTACATTTGTCACACAAAAGGATCCATTAAACTGTGTGAACACAAACAACGCACTAGGAGTGCTGAGATAAATCACTTTACATCAATTACATCGAGTAGTTTTGCGTTTTTTCAAGTGTTTTTGCAGTCAATGTAGAAATCAAGATCGAACGCAATTGATGACCTTGGCCATTATGACCAATAATTTGCTTGCAGTAAAATAAGGATTGTGGGGTGAATGAATCAGATATTTATTATTTTTCTACATGTATTTACTGAACCTTAAACATGTAACGTGTCTGCAGTAATGCCACTGAACATTGACCCATCCTATATGCGTAGTGATGTTAAAGAGAACAATGCTATGTGGTGTTGCGAATGGAGGTCATCTGCAATTATTTGTCGTTTGTTTCAGGTCTGCCGGAACATTAATCGAATTAAAGTGTGCATGGAAACGGGAAAAACAGTGATCCTCCTAAATTTAGAGAGCCTCTATGAGAGTCTTTATGATGCTCTTAACCAGGTATGGAGAATGTCTAGAAACTTACTTGGTTTCAATTAAAATATTCCATCCTATTTCTTGTGACAATTCGTTTTCAATCGTGAACACATTCCAGTCAGTTCGTGAAATGCTCTCTGGTATGGCAAAAAATTAAATACAGTCGAACCTCCGGTTGCGTCAAGTCACTATACGTGTAACCTCTTGTAAGCGACCACCTCTCGTAAGCGACCGTGACCACTTTCAGAGCTAAAAGTTTGAAATTTTCTTTTGTTTTTAACCTCCCGTAAGCGACCACTTGACAGATAAGAGAGCGGATATGGGATAATTTGGCGATGTAACATTAGACGGACATTTCTCTAAGGGAAGTACCGTATTTTTTTCTGGAAATTGACTTTTCATATGAATATAACATTCAAAACATGGGCTAAGTCTCTGCAGTTACCATATACTAATGAGGCAACATTTTGACCAATATGGTCTGAGCTCTCGTAAGCGGCCACCTCCCGTAAGCAACCACCTAGGCTTGACATTTTGGGTGGTCGTTTACGGGAGGTTCAACTCCTAGGTTAATCTCAGTAAAACTGGTTCTGAGAAATCATTTTGGTGTCATTTAAATCAGATATAATATCTCTTCTCTATTTGTTTGTGCTCACCTGTTATTTTACCGAGGTAGTCCATTTTAAGGTCTGTCTGATATATGGTGTTGATCAACTGTATTTAAACAGGGTTACAGGCTAGTATCAGCATGAGCCCTGACTACTATAAAGTAGGAAAAGTCTAATAAAGTCTAAAATATGTAATATCTACAATAGGTGTTCGGAAACATATCTCATGATTATCACTTGAAACTGACTACAAAAGAATTGGTCTTATCTTACACAGTGTTTCGTAATACGTTTCTTGAAATTGGAAAGCGATGTAGCTTCTTTAATTTTTTCTTGGGGGTGGAGGGGGGGTGGGGTGGGGGTAATCCATTAAAAAGAACCGAACCTGAGAATCTAAATGCATGTTTTCCTAAACTTAATTTAGAGTTAATTAAATGAAATGTTTTAGGTTTGAAGTGTCTTTCTCCCATTGAAATCTCATTGGGCCATTAAGTGTTAGTTGTGTACCTAACCGAGTTTAAAATATTCTCTTTTTCTATTCTTATCCTGTTCTATTTTTCTATACCTTTAGTACTATGTGTATTTGGGAGAACAGAAGTTTGTTGATCTTGGACTGGGAAGCCATCGTGTCAAATGTCGTGTCCATGATGCTTTCAGGTAGGTCTTGCCTGTTTAACGCTTTCAGCATGGATCGCACACCCACACTGATGCTGTGTAACAACTTGTGCTTAGAGGATATTTTGTCTTGTATTTTACAATCTTGTTAGCTTTCGCCTAGTTTATAGTTCTTAACTGTTCGATTAGTAAGAGCACTGATGTAATTTGGACCCCACGTACGCTAACACAACCTTTTATACCATGCCATAGAAAATACAGCTAATCAGAATACAGGAAAGCCGTTGTATATTTGACGGTATAACCCCAACCTTCCCATTCGTGAGCCGCTCGCATGTTAATTACATTAATTGTGTTGGCCACTATTTTCTATGGTATGGTATACCAAGAAAATCCTACTATAAGTGACTCGTGGGATATTCCATGGTATACGACTCGAGAACGTTGCATAACTAATGTATATTTATCAAATCGATCTCATTTTCCCCTGGTCTACACTCTTATACACCGTACACCATATACTCAAGTGGAAGCACGAAGCCACAGTTAAGCGGTGTCACTCTGTAATGAAAATAATAGCCATTTAACTGTCTTTTTTATATTAAATCATCCAAACAGGTTGATTGTGGTTGCTGAAAGAGACGTTGTTTACAGTAAGTTTCCAATTCCTCTGATCAATCGTCTGGAGAAACATTACCTTGTGACATCAGCAAGCCTGTCTTCTGCGCAAACAGCCGTGGTGCGTCGACTTCAGGACTGGGTGAAAAATTTTTCTCATGTAAATGTCCCACCCCACCAGCAAATGAGGTACGTTCTTTAGCTGGTTAGGAGTACAAGGATTGGATAATGCTTCCCTTATGCAATGGAATAAAGGCTCACACGATAGCGTGCTCTTCTAAAGATAGTTTTACCTGACTCGTTAATACATTGCTCTCCATTTTCAGTTTATAACTTAAGATGCTTGCTAGCGTTTTCATTACGTATTTCACAGTTGTTTTGTGATGTAATTTAGCCCAGATATAATACATCTAAATAGGTCACGGGAATAGAATTCTGATGGTGTTTCTTACAGGAAATATTTACCTGGTGATGCATTTGTTGGTTACCATGGGGATACCGCAGCATCTGTAGTGCTTCAAGTGTGCAGCAACATGGACCAGCTTCGACAGCAGAGTCATTTCAGTGACCGACATTCCTGGGAGGAGGAGGTGTGCTAAAACGATTTAATTAATTATTGAATACTCCTTTGACAGCGTTTCTTTGGCCACATTGATCGTGCGAATTTCATTACTGTCATTATGTTTTTGTCGGTACAAGGTGAAATCCAATTGTGCGTGTACTGTAAGTGAATTTCGATTGTGCTTGGCGCCGTTAGCTTAACGCATGGTTTTACCGTTGTAGGTTTTCAAACAATCACAAGAACTTCTGTTACAGTGTGCTACACCTGATGCTGTTGCACGGCTGCAATGCTCCCAGCTAAGACAGCAATCAGACAAACTGTGGGATACGTATTTTACAGTCCAGGAGCATTCAAGTTTGACAGCCTTCCTTAGAAATGTTCTGACGACAGAGGAGAGAAAGTCAGACAAAGGAACTTTGATTCAGGTGAGAGACCAGATTATTTACCGTGCATTACAGTGTTCTTGACCTAGGATACGTCTTTTTTTACCTTGTATCTCGCTGGATTTTAAACGAAAAGCATAGAATAAAAGTACTGTATCTCGGATATCTTTGATCTGTTTCTTTGGAAACTGTTGAAACTGGCATTAAATGTGCAAGTTATTTTAAAGTTTAATTTTCTTTTAAGTGAACTGAGCCACAACAGTCTATTGACGTTTAAAGATTGTAAGTAAAGTTTTGCATCATCTTTGTCTCAATGGTCTGTAGAGAAATTAGTCGTTAAAGTAACACATGCTTTAGGAGTAGAGAATTTAAGAAAGAAATTTTTTAAAAGATCTGTATTTTTATGACTTGAAGTTGATGCGGTCACAGTCCTGTTATCTTATTATATCAGTGCTGAGTAAAACCATATTCATCTGACAACTTTCTGTCTATTAGGTGACAACTCACTCCAGGCTGCTGTCATCAAGTGATTTACAAGACATTTCATCCGCTACCTCTCTCTCATTGCCAAACGTAACATGTCTGAGTCTGCAGCAGTTCCACACCGAGCAGCAGTTCTGCTCATCTGTAAGGTAAACACTTGTTCACCAGTTCTAGGTTATTCAATGTGTCTTATTTTATGTAGTAATTTGTCAAGGATAAACCATAAAATACATGTACATTAGGTCTCAAACGCCCTCTACTGTAGAATTTCTTTTGAATGTT
This sequence comes from Orbicella faveolata, assembly GCF_042242905.1. Classification (NCBI taxonomy): domain Eukaryota; kingdom Metazoa; phylum Cnidaria; class Anthozoa; order Scleractinia; family Merulinidae; genus Orbicella; species Orbicella faveolata. The sequence goes on from NW_028301565.1 coordinate 11,878,742, forward strand.
GTTACGGTTTGCAGAGACAAGGTGCTCTCGCTCATGACGTGTGGGGCAGAAGGTGTTCTTCGTTTAGAGAGCTGTGATTTTCTTTTGGTGACCAGTTACCTCACAGTGGTTTTATTTGCCACAGAAATTCCATTTCAATACAAGGTTAAATGCAAAATTTCTTCTAGAAAAAGTACAAAAAAATTAAAACTTTAACCCACTGGTATCTCCTATCCATATTATGCAACTTGCCTTTATAGGGACTTCTTTGCTAAACTTGGCGGAAGAGAGGGATTGCTGCTTGTCCAATGTGATGCTGGAGATCTGAATTGCAACTTGATCCCTTGTGCTCGTCACCTCCTAGTGGAACAGAGAACAACTGCAGAACAAGATTTACTAGAAAGTGTTGAAGACAACCCCTTGTCGTTCATCCATATAGTTCTGATTGTTCAACTCCCTCGTCTTGTTGGAGGCTGTCCAACGTTTGCTGGTTTTCAAGGAGGGCGTTGGTTGTCTATTCACATAGACGAGCTTCGCCCACCAACGGGTCAAATTCCAGCCATTCAGTTCATGGTGGACAGAACCGTCAGTGAGTTATTTGACGTGGCACCAAGTACAACGCAGGTTGATGATATGGAAGTTGAGGAGGAGCAGGAACAGGAAGAAATGACTAACATTGGCATGGAGATCACGGCTGATGCTTCCTCCAGATATACAAACCTGGATAAAGTAGACATTGTCAGCCTACTGAGAAGCTGTGTTCAAGCTGCTGTTGCAAGAATTGATGACGAGTCTTGTGGTCCATCAAGGTCAACACGTCGGATAGAACTGATGTTGAGTCTTCTTCCAGATTGCAGATCCAGAGAAACTGGTAAATAAAAGTAGATTATTACTTGTTTAGTGGAGGCGCTGTGGCCTCATGGTAAATGCGCTCGACTTGGGATCGAGCGGTCCAGTTTCGAGCCCTGGCCGGGAACATTGTGTTGTGTTCTTGGGCAAGACACTTTACTCTCACAGTGCCTCTCTCCACTGAGGTGTACAAATGGATACCGACGAATTTAATGTTCTGGTAACCCTGCGATAGACTAGCATCCCATCCAGGGCAGAGTAGAAATATTCCAAGTCGCTTCAGGCTACAGAGACCAGAATAAGCTCCGGCCTGATGGGCTACTTGGCTCGTATGCAGACTTAATCTATTCCTTATCTCACTGGCAGAGTTAGGTTTATTTGTCAGTTGTGAGAAAAATGTTTTTTTAATTCTAGTTTATTGGATATGTTTAATTGGGTTACAGATTTGTCATTTGCTACCATCTTGGCTCGACGAATCCACAAACTTCTTCAAGAAAAAGATGAGCGGGCTGGAATGAAGGCAAGTGATTGGCTACGCTCGGAGGCTTTAAGCGGTACAGGAATCCAAGAGAATGGAACATTCAGGAAAGCACTGTGGCAGAGGGTCTACTCATCTGTGATTCCAATCCTTTCTGAGGTTATCGCCGTTGTGGACCGTGATTCAAACCTGGAATTGGTAAGAGAGGAAGGTAACTGGCTGTCACGTTTATGGATACAACTTTTCCAAAGCCACAGCATGGTCGAGTTTCGTTACGATGGTTTCCTGTCACTTGAAAATGGCGTCATACGGGAACGTGTGCCGGTGATCACTGCTGGTCGTGAAAGGCAGGTGTTTGAGCTGCAGTTTCCTTTCTCGTGGTTGATTAAGGAAAAATTTGATGACATGTGGAGGGGCGCATGCAGCATTGCAGGTAAGCGGTGCTTTGATTCTGCCCTTTAAATGACTATATTCCATTTTATTATATGGCCAGCTCCGTGAGCGGGCAAGATAAACCGAATCCTGCGCTATCTTGCCCGCTTGGGATTACCCGCTGTCCCCCCACAAGAAAATAGTGTTCTTTTTCCGTATAATAAATCCTTTATTGACCAAGCTTATTCGGTCAAGATGGCTGGATTTTGGCCATGTTCTTTTTTGCGTGTCTATAAACAACTTTCAACTTTCATCTCGGTCCAAATATACGCAAAAAAAAGCTAATGTCCAGCCATCTCGACCTCACACTTGGTCAATAACTCATTTATGATATCTTTCAGTTACTGCGAGCGCTGTGATTGGTCAATTTAGAGAGCCGTACTCTGCTGTACGACCCGCTTAAATTTAAAGCTGTTTTTGTTGTCAAAATGTTTCGTGATTCATCGCTAAGTGTTCTTGACTTTTATAACAAGTAAAAGTTTAAAACGTTCTTTTACTTTAAATTGTGTATTTAAACGTGCTAACGACTTAACAACGATTACAAATTGACTCGTTTTTTGAGGAGAAAAGACTCGGTCCGTAACTTACAGTACGTACTTCGAACTCGGTTAGTAAGAGGTATTTCTTGTCACAGTGAAAAATATAATAGCGTACGTTTGCTTTGTACCAATCAATTATTTTTAGAACAACAGCAATGGAGCCTTAACAATAGAACTGAGTAAAAATGAATGATTTGATCTTCGCAGTTAATGGAATTGCCTTTTTGGCCAGGAAGCAAATTGCTCCATTTAGGCCAGAACTTTTAACCTTAATAAAATGAGAGCAAATTGCTTAATTGCAAGTTTTCAGGCTGTAAAAAATTCTCATTCGATAACTATTGTTTGGTATTAGGTACAATTTTTTGCTTACAATCTGCTAACATAATTTCATTCAAGTTTCAACTGCATTTCATTTGTCCTATCTATATATATTCATTACGAGAGTGAAAATTGACTTAAAGAATAAGAGAACCTTTCATGGATTGGGAAAAAAATGTTGATTACGCTATGTAAACGAGTTTCCACAGCTTGGCCATCTTGTTAATGTACGTTGTTGTTCAGTTGGAAGTGATACCATGGGTAATCTTTATTTGATACAGACTCCACATTAATTTTTGTAGATCAAAACATTCACTGTGGTTACAAAAAGGAGGGTTTATCCGAGAAGGAAAATATCCTCATCGTGGTTGACTTCAGTAGAAGCTGTGACAAGCACGGTTCATTTAAAAGCTGTTTACTCTTTTCTTTCACCTCTCAAACATCCTTAAAGTGGTCTGCAACTGACCACTGATTTCTTTTATCATTAGCAAGAACACATACTCCAGTTCAGCAATGTTTACAAGACCTCGCTAATGCTTCCGAAATGGGAAAGTTGCTTCAAGAAACTGAATATGAAGGTTATGAAGAATCTGCAGTGTTGCGTTACCTTCATGACTTTGGTCACATGGTCCATAAGTCCATTGTTCCAGAAGAGGAACAGGTATGGCTTGATCACATACAGTAACTACAGCTTCCTGATATAGTTAATCCAGATTGTGTAGATTGATTTTCACGATTGCAGGAACATTAAAAGGAAGAAGAATCAACTAATTCTAGAATGCTGGGTTGGCACTTCGCTGTGTTAGTACTTTTGGTCGTAGAACAGATCAAGTTCCTGTTTGAAAATCCCTAATACATGTAACCCCAGATTGTTTTTAGTTATTAGCAGCATAACTCAAATCTGCATATTTCTTGGAAGCTAAACAAAATACGCTGCGTTCATTGCGTTGTGAAATACAAGCAGTAAGTTTTGACTAGTTATATCACAAATATACATTCAACGTTCTGTATAATGCGACACTCACCCGCAAGAGCGGTTTCCACCATAGCGGCTTAACGAACGGCAGCTAATATAACTAGCTAACCGACTACTAACAACACTGACCTTACCATCACAATATTGTACTCTCGGCTTAAAATACCCCTTAGTGCTGTTCCTGTTTGTACCTTTTGCAGTTAATCAGTCAGGCCATTGTCACAGCTTCTCGTGAACTGCACGCCGGGTTGGAGTCAAGTGAGGAATTTGCTCTCACCATCTCTCTCATCCATGTGGTGTATGATCGCATTGAGAAACGATTGACAAACTTTTGTCATTTGGTGCGGGCTCAACCAGATATTGTAACTCGCCTTTTGCAAGTTATCCCACCAAATGAATCAGAACTGGTAAGTGCTAGTGTTGCTCTTTATGGAAACACTGAAGTGTGAATGATCTTTCCATCTGGCGTTAAAAACAGGACGTCTCTAAAAAATATCACGTATATAATTAAAGATAGTATTTGTTTAGGGTATCCATGCCTTAGAATGCCACATTGAAAGACACTTGTAGAGGCAATCGTGTTACTCATGTATAATTATTCTAAACCTCTAGGTTCTGGATGCAGTCGCCCTTCAGCTGTGCTTGTCCAATCTTGAACCAACTGCAGAGGAGTTTTCCGACCCTCAGACGCGCTTAGTATGGTGCAACAGAGTATTGAGTATAAGATCCAGTGCTGACAACATGATCAGTAACCTATCACAGTATGGACCTAAAACGGCTCGCATTCTGCAGGAATGCAAGTATGTATATCAGCCAACGACTCAATTAAAGAAAAACCAATCATGTGAACCACTTAGAGTGGGTTATTTCACACAGGAATTCCTAACTTACAAGGCCATCTTTTAGGTGAAGTAAAACATCTCCTCAGGACATCATGTTCTCAAGGGGAATTAGGTGGGGTATTGTGCTCAAGGCTAACGCTAATGCTAATTGGTATTCTCCGAACTTCCCACGTGCTTCATAACTGGGCGATGCGCACTAAAGCACGAGTCGGTTGTTAATTGGATAGTTACGAATTAACGTAGATGTATGATGATAAGTGAATCATGTGTGTGACCCATCTTTGATGTTCTTTGTTAGGTCCACATGGCAGAGAGCAAGTGCTGTAAGGCTTTTCATTGAACACACCTGTCCAGGCACGTTACCATGCCACCCAGCGGACATCAAAAATGTTTTCAAACTGTGGAAGGTGGGTGCTGCGATGACATCAGTTGTTGAGGAACGTTATACTACTGGGTCTGTAGGGTTAAAAGTTCTTAAAAGGGCTTTATTCCTATCTTAATAGTATTTTTCACAATTATCTTCAATTCTCAAAAAAAGTCCCATTATGAAGCTCGTATTTAGTGAGAACTTCTGACATTGAATTCAGTGTTGAGGCTACTACGATTTAATCCAACAGGCGTTGGGTGATGAGACGGACTTCACAAAGCCGCACACAATGCGAGTAATTGAGAAGTTCCTTGTGGATTGCAGTGAGGCTGTTAGTAAACGGTATACCAGGTAAGGAGACAATGCAAAACATGCAAATGTAAATCTATGGGGCAGCATGCTAGTTAACAAGAAGAGGTCATACTACTGCTTACTACATAGTTAATGCGGTATTTTCTTTTTTACAGTTATGGTGTAAACACCTGCCCGGTGTGCCTGGAAGGTCTAGCCGGAAAAGACCCCGTTAAAATGCCCTGTGGTCACGTGATTTGCCTGGTTTGTGTATCTAATTGGATCGAGCGAGAACGAACGTGTCCGTTGTGCAAACAAGATGTCCCTGATGATTTCAAAATACTGTCCACCAAGTTCATAAGGTAGATGTAGGGATTTTTTATTCAGTAAAGCAATTAAAAGTTCCTCACTAAGAAGTCGACCTTCAAAAAACTGTGCGGTCTAAAGCCTCATGCTGACCGAAGGAAGCGGGACGAACTTCAAAGGAAATATAATTGGTGCTCAGTTTCTTCGTATTCTTAATCAAAAAGTTTTGTTCACACTCACCAAAACCATCAAACCGCCTGTTTATACTTACAGGAAAGCTGTTAAAGAACATTATGACTTCCGTCGTCGGTGCAATTCATTTTTCATGGAACTGGTTTCACTGTTCTGTTTCGGTGCGAACGCTGGTGATGGTGGGATGGATCCTGAGCTGTTTGCCATGTTCATGAGTTACGTAATAGAAGGTAGTTCCAAGACTAAGGATTTCTCACCCTTCCCAGAACATGGCATTGATGCTACACCCGTGGTGAGATCGTTTCTGCTACAGCAGCTCTTGAGGACAGGGTTAGTTGAAAACCCAGGCACTTTTGATTTCGTACGATCTAATTTAACTGCAAAATTTTGTTCTTATGACCTCTGCTTAGATCCAAAAAGTCATGGTCGATCATTGTTTTTATCGAACTTGAAAATAAAAAAAGCATGGATTGGCCGATTAAAGTTCAAAAAGTCACGTAATATGGATATATAACAGAATGCACAAAGCAACATTAGATCAAGAAACCAAACTAGAAAATAGAACGTATTTGATTCCCTGAAACGTGTTTCAGATAGCAAGCCGTTTTCCTCCTTTGCCCTCAACTAGAGGAAAGACAAATTGTTTAAGAGGTACTGAACTTTGTTTCCTAATTGTATTTGTATTTAGTAATAAGGAGGTCAAAGAGAATTTGGCGCACTATTTATCTGAAGCCCGAGGATTGAGACCAGAAATGGAGCATCTGTTACAAGTTTGTCAACTATTTGTGCTCTGTTGGGAGGTGAGCTTTCGTATTATTAGCAAAATGAAATGCCCACTGTCATTAGAACTAGAAATAGGCCATTTCCGAGTTTACCTTGTGCCTCTCTTTCAAAGTAAGTCCTCGAGCAAAAGGTTTCAAGTCAAATTGAGTTCGATTTGCGTGAAAATGAGGGTGATGTAGCAGCTCTCGTAAGGTCTCACATGAATGGCTTGCTACTCTTTGAGAGAACAATAGAACAAACAACAGAAACAATGCCCCTAGCCCTAAAACAATAACAGCTGCTAACAATGAAGAGAATTACAAGCTTACGAGAGCTGCTACACTTCTGGAAAATGAACCTGTAGGCGGAACACATTTTCATATGAATAGTTTCGCACGAAAACTCGTTTTGACACAGAGGCAAAAGACAACTCGGAAATGGCCTATGTTTCAACAAAAAGTGATACTGTTTTAATATTCTTCTCGTCATTGCCTTTTGTGTTTCTTGAACTTGAACTTTAATTGTATTGTTTTCTGCATACAGTTACAATTGCTTTCCCCCGCAACTACAATAGGCGACAAAAGTAGTTGAGACACTTTTAGGAAATGACGCTTTTCGATATTTAAGCACTTGTTCTATTTTATTTACATCTAGCGTTAATTCTCTGATACCCCTGACCCCCCAATTCAATGTTGTGTGGGCGCTGTGGTCTGTGCAGTCCAAGAAATAGAAAAATCAACTTTGTTTTGGGGGGAAGGGGGGAAAATGTGTCCAAGACGTTCGAAAATCGAATTTTACTGCCAAGTGTCTCAACACTTTTGTCGCCCATTGTAGTTCCAGAACTAATCGACGTCGGGGCGGGGTTTCCAATTTTTCATAACTCTATACCTTGCCAGTTTTTCATGGTTATGACAAAGTCCCTTCTCCTAATCCTTACCGGGATTTGCATCATACATATCTGAATTCTAAATCAGTTCCAAGAAAATCAAGTCAACCGGCTGCATTTGGCCACGCAGCATTTTTTGAAAAGAGTTCCCTGGGGCAGCAAACACAGCAAGAAAATTATCGCTAGAAATTACTGTCATTCCACAGTTTTGTAATTAAACATTTTAAGAGTGCTGTTTACCTTTGTTGCAGGACTCTTTTATCAGCTTGTATTCAAAGACCTCAGGAAATTTGCTGGTGATGATAAAACTAGCTCAGCAACTTTGTGGTGAATGTACTCCATTATTGGCCTCAGGCTCACTGCAGCAACACACTCGAGAGCTTGATGTAGTTGTGCTGGAAGGCGTGGCAAAGGCACGTTATGCTCTAGCATTAGTTGCTGATTTTATGTATAAGACTGCAGTCGAGGACAGAGACAAAGCTCCTTGGAATGATCTGCAAATTAGAAACGAGTTGGAAACCCTTTTTGAAGGCGTGAGACGAATGTGCTGCCAGGGTTCGAGCCCAGTTCCTCGATTGTACCTGCTCAAACAGTTGGTGAGAAAGTATGGTGTGGAGGCCATCCATGTTTTGTGTGGAATAAAGGCGTTTGAGTGGATTGTACCTCCTGAGAACAGAGACAAACAGGTAAAGTGTTGTATATCCTTCCATATCTTAGATGTTTCTCTATAACTTTGTTATGCAGAATTCATTTTATTCGTAAAGATGAATCGAAAGATTTTACAGGGTCTTTGTGTGGGAATATCGAAGATAAATCAGTTGCATGAATGTGACTCTTGACATATGTGGTTACCAACACACCCTTGGTTCAAGGTGGTTACAGTAACTATATGAAGTTTTCTAAAGCATAGTTATTTTCTTTTTAAACACCTGCGTGTTAAGAGCCTTTAGCGTCTTTTTCTCTTCATTTCTTCCTTTAGCAGCTAATATTAATGTTTCTTTTCCAGCAAGAGGATCTTGTTCCTGATAGGTTCGTTATTTATGGAGAAGATTACAAAAAGGTCAGAGAAGCCATGGCTAAAACAGTCCTTAGTGCTACGCATCGGGAGTTAACTGAAGTGCTCCAGGTATGAAAGCAAGAAACAGCGTATGCCTGTAACGAGAGAGCAAAAATAGTCCAGTTTCGAAAAATGACTTAAAACTCATCTGTACAGTGCTAGTCTGAACATTTGACTTGAGTTTCAGACTAACTCTCTACAGATATGCTTCTCTGATGTTTTGTTAGCGGCCTTGGTCCACTCGAATTTGGACCATTGTATTGTTGTCCGTTTGAAAAGCAATTCTTCGGGGAAAGTAAATTTTAAGAAAGGTGAAAGACCGCTTAAAGCGTAAAGTACTGAATGACGTGTGTGGAATATATTGCTGTTTGTTTAAGTAAGTTTTTTTCCATAACCTAAATACCAGCTCTCTGTGACTCCAGACAGGGTATGGTTTTCTACGGTTTTAGTTTGAAATAGGTTTATACGTCCAAGGAAAACACTCCAATGTTGCCTGTTTGCTAACTTCCTATGATGAAATCTTTGTTAATAAAAAATATTGTTATATATCAAACACCTTAAAAACCCGATCACAAAATCTGACATGAAAAAGGTCATTAAGAGTGAAAATGTTGTCCAACTGACTATAAACTTCCCGTTGCATTTCAGAGCACTCTCTTACCACCTGTCGTGAGGGATGTCATGATGCTGTTGTCTGAATACCGTGAGGTGACCACTTGTTATGGCTTCAGGTCCATGCAACGACGGCTCTCTGCAAAAGTAAGTGTCGGCCAAATGTTCCATGTATGTGAACTCATCATAACCATGTTATCGAATAGTTTGGGATATGGATTTGAGCAGGCCAGCACCTCTTAATTTTGTTCACCTTGAAGTGCTATTTCTCGCTACTGCTGTTCTGTTAAAAAAACATGGTCAGCTTGACTAACTCATGATATTTGTCTTATGTATGGGAAATCCTGAATTTCTTGCGGACTTTTTAAAAAATAATAATAAATTTATTTATTTCAACACGTTGTAAAACAGTTAGAATTGCACCAGATTACTTGATTACGTTTTACTCTCCTACTTACAATTGTTGTAACAGATAAAAGAACGGTTTCGACACAGAATAAAACTTGTTCATTTGACCTTTGGATAGTAAAATAGCTCTTTGTACAATGATCTTATTCTTAACATAGTTTAAAAACTGAGATAGGCTTTTAGTTTTTAACCCAAGCCCTTGTAGAAAAATGTGTCTTTTACCTAACAGTGCGGGCGTTTCATTTATCATTCCTAAGCCGTGGTTGCTTCTGAGATCTATGATCAATCGTTTTGCATATCTTCTCAAGCTAAAATACGTTTGAATACGGGTCCTGTCAACTAATTATCTCTTTGTTCTGTTTTGCTGTTTTAGGCTCACCAATGCTTTCAAGAATTTCTAAAGGATGACGCGCATCTTTCTGCCAAGGTGAGTCAAAACAGAACATTTCGCCTGTGAACTTCTCCTTATGACGTTTTCTCGTGGTATGAGGCATGAGACATGCAGCTGTCTATTAAACAATTAGATTATGATCTCGAGATTTCTATCGTGTGATAGTTGACTCGGGCTGCGCCTTCGTCAACTATCACGCATAGAAATCGAGAGCGAATAATCTAATCATGATTGTTTTAGTATAAATGTATTAGTCGTTCAAAACTTTATCGGAATCCTCTTCACAGACACTTCGAAAACGCCAAGAAACGGCCGTTATTTTGTTGGCAAGGGCACATTGCTACGCTACTCACTATCTATCACAGAGTAGATAGTGGGTAGCGGAGCCAATCAGAGAACGGCATTCGTGATAGAACGCTAGTAGATTTATACTAATATGCTATATATTAAGTTCATTGTTTCAAAACTGTTTTCAGGCCCAACCATTTGCCACCCAACTTCTGGACAACACTCAAGGTGCCGCTGGGTTTCCAGGCGTCCGTGTAGCTCCTGGTCGCTCAGCCCTGGAACAGAACCTGGCAGAAATTGTCATTCATACTACAGCAGTATTACAGTGTATTAACCAGATGACTGTGTGTGAACCACTGCGACTGCTCATGGACAATCCTGCAACGTTGATGGTACGCTTGCGAAAACTGTGCCCGTGCTGTGTTATTGCGTAGATTTTAATAAAATGAATTACAGAAATGGGAATGGTAAAGCCATAAAACAAAGAGAATAGCGATTGGTTGTAAACTTAGCCCACGCAATTTTGAAAACTTGTGTTGGGTTTACCTCGTCACCTCTGTCTAACATCAGTGCAATAGGTAAGGCAGTGGATTTTTTTCGAATAAGTCGTATTGGGGGAAATGTGGCTGCCTGCTTTCTGCAATGCCGCTAGTGTCATTCCATAATAGGGTTGCAGAAATATAAGTGGACATCTTGAAGAACAGGAATAGAAGTGACGTGGAAGTAGGCACATGTTTATCCAACTGGCTCGGTAACTATAGAAATTAGGGCCAAGGGCAAAAAGACTCTGTACAGCTAAAGAAACATAGCTGGCGGCCAATTGAAAGTCAAACTTGTACTTTCTATGAGCTACAAACGTCTGACGGGGATCTATTTTTTCGTCTTATAGCATACCTTTTTTCCAACAATGCCTGACGACAACCTTCAAGAAGCAATGGCAGGAATGCGAGAGTCTGGTAGCTGGTATCGTAAGTAGCTCTTCTTGTGCATTTCAAAACATTGTCCTCGAAGTTGTTAAGGAAGGGCTTTTTGTGACATTAATTGACTTGTTGTTCTTTTTGCAGAGTGCCCAAAAGGACACCCCTATTACATTGGAGATGTAAGTAGTACTCACCTATTATTATTCCCTAAAGTGGTTTCGCTATCCTTTGGCCAACAACACTTTGATAACAACACCTTATCAGTCTCGGCCTTTTTTGAGCGGAAAAATTGCTGTCAATGATCGTCAGCTACCACAAAACGTGCGTATTTTGACATCGTATACATGCTTTTACAAAAGTAATTCTTGGTTTTCATTGTTGGAACTTAGTCTCGTTTCCAAGTGTCATTTGCCGCTATGCCTACTGTCCTCAGCCCATGCAACCAATCAACCAATTTCAATCATTTCTAATTTCTTTCAAGACATTGAAATGTACATTGAGTGTTGGACTAAAAAGTTGTTAATGTTTTTGTTGTAGTGTGGCCGGCCTGTAGAGGTGAAGGTTTGCCCAGAGTGCAAAGTTAATATCGGCGGTGCAGGATATCACCTCTCTCAAGGGAATACTGCAGCTCAGAGGTATGGCACTTGGCTATAGTTTGTGGTACGTGAATGATTGAAAACATTTCCTACACCTTCTAAGCGACTGACTGACAGACTGACTTCTTTCCACAACCAAACTCTCTGTAACGTTTAACTGTTTAGACTTGATTGCAACCTCTAATCATGCTCTCTTTTGGTTTGTAGAGCTGATCGTACCATGACAGGTCACGTGCTTGGCCATCCTAGTGCCAGGCCCAAGAGTCTTGCTCCAGAACGGAACTTGTCACCTGTGGTTGTTGGCATTATAAGGATTCTTATGCACTGTGCCATGATCGAAGGGGCCTGTCGACAACCCCAGGTTAGCTTTTTATTAAACCATTAGATTTCCTATGACACGACAGGCTGCTAAATCGGATCTTGTGTCTTTCCTATTTTCTTTGCATAGGGCATCTGTGCTCTCATCAATCCCAGAGTTCCTCCTGCGGCGTTGTCACGCTTTTTATGGGATCACTTGCAGTTGGATGTAGAACTTCTCGCCAGTAGCCTGGGAAGAAGCATAGACGATACAGTGCTCTGCATTCATATGGTTCTGGTACAAATGACTGCGCACCTCTCAAATCGTAAGATTTGAAACGTAACAAATTTTGCAGATTTGTTGATTTCGTATTACGTATTAACTGCAGCCAGGCTGGATGAGCTGGTGGACTACTCAGCTCAGACTATCACGAGACTTGATTTGGGTTGCATATTACGAAATTATATAGAGATCAACAGGATAGTTTTTCGAGTTGTTGTAAGAAATGTTTAACCATGCCTCAAAAATAATTTATTGTTTGCACATGGCCAGTATAGATACAGAGACTTTTTTTTTCTTTCCGAGGCTTTCTCTTATAAAAAGGAGAACTTCATAAATAGAATATAACCTTAAAGATAATTTAGTGCGCAGACAGAGGACATGATCAGAGCTCGAGACCACGAAATGTTTGTTTTATGGTGGTCTTGATCGAGTACAGTAGTGTTGACCGTTTCCAAATGAGTAGTTTGCTTATAAGATGTTTTCACGCCGACTTGTTATTGTAGCACAACAAGCCTTAAACGTCGCCTGCGATCTGAAGTCTAAAGAGTCTCGGAGAGACTGGGAAACAGCCTTTAATGCCACTGTTGTGACTCCACTGTTAACAGTATGTATGATCATTTGTAGTTTGGTTTTGAACCATTTACGGTGGTTTAATTATTGATATGATTTATTTCCTTTTCGTTAAGAACCTCGAAGAGAAGATTCAACGTTGTTTGCAGATGTTGGTCGGCGACAAGCGACTAGGTAAGTTATGTGAGTGGTGTATGCTTAACAAGACAGCACTAGTAATGTGTGCTGACTTGAAAGGTCATAGGAACAAGTGCTAAGCGACAGCGACTTCTGGTCTCCAAGACCAGGCTGAGTCCGCTGTTTTCATATCGAAGTCGCAAAGTTTGTGATCACTGTTGGAGTGTGAATACTTCATCGTAAAATATGTCTTACTTGTGATTAGACGTAACTTGTTTTGATCTGGTGTAAACGCATTATGTGTTACGAACATGTTAGCGACGCTCTTTCCTCGGGACACAGAGCCGTTCTCCCAGTTTTACTGTTGTTGTTTGTTTGTCGTCAAAAACTGTTCAACGTCATTCCTCTATCTCTTTGAAATTAATTAAAGCGTGTGTAAAGCCCTGGGAATTAAGAGAAAATTTAATTCCTTTCTTTTTTCAGGTAATAATCCCCTGATGCGCCAGCTTTACGAGGTTGATGTCCCTCCCGAGGCCCTGACTGACCGTGTTCCTCCCACCTGCCCCGCCCTGTGGAGGTACAGGACTCAGGTCACACTGGATCACTTCTCGCACACTTTTCAACAGGAGGTGTCGTCGACTGATTCTGAGAGCAACAAAGTACTGGCAGAGTTTTTACGTCAGGTAAACCAATTCAAATCGTATTTAGTCATCGCCTATGCAACAAATTAACCTCTGCATTTAAAGTTTCTTAGTAAGGTTAATTGACTTGAAAGTTCCCGAACTGAATCCATTGTGGCGGGAACTTTAACCTTGCGTATGATTTAGATGTCTAGTTTAAAGGAAACTTGCAGCATACTTTTACCTCGAAAATCTACAAAATGAACGAGTATATGTAACAACGAGTGATTACTTAAAACATGAAATAAATGTCCATGTGGCCTTGTTTTATCCATAGGAACACAAACTCCGCGCCCTCCGTTTCCTGCCAGATATCGTAAAGCTACAGCGCCTTCTCATGGACAAATTCCACCGTCGAATTGACAGAACTGAAGCAGAACAAATCAAAATACGAGATTTTCTCCGAAAGATCCCGTCTAGTAAGTGGAGCGTCAAATGATAGATTAATTCTATTACTAGATCATATTGTACTTACGTGTCGTTGTGTGTTTCTTTACAGAAACAGAGAGAGATGAACTTGCGTCATTAATTGCCAGCTTCAACCTTGCATGGAACCATGTGCGGCAAAGTCTTGACCAGCAAGGTATGTTTGGATACATCATCAAGCACACTCATTTATAATTTTAAAAGTCAGTTGAGATGACAAAAGCGCGTAGTCAGAAAGCTGTCTCCAAAGATTGCCATAGCCCTCGGTAATTCGGGAAGACTCCTGTACGTTGTTAAATAGCTAGCATGGCGTACTCTGATGGCGACAAGCTGTGGTAGCTCAGTTTACATCTAAGTTGTTTATGCTATTTCTAATTGGACAAAAAGAATAGATAACACTTTGGTGAGGATGTGATTTAATTTTTTCTCTCCTGGAGGAAGTAGTTACTTTACTTGTCCTTGTCTTTAAACAGGGCGTCTTCGTCCCCCAACGGACTTGTGTGAGAGGACCATGGATAACACGCGTCCCCTGGCTGTACTTTTGCCCAGTACCTCAGGGATGGGTATCTGTTCCACAGCCCTGGTATTTTTCCTCACCACAGTACACAACGAATTCAACGAACGATACCAGAACTTGAATGGCGGGCAGGTGAAGTAAGTACAACTAAATCTTTTGCTTCACCTAGCGTTCAAAGGAGACCGAAGCCTTAACTTCTTATGGGCATTGTTTCGTCTAGTAGGTCGGGATGAATATCACTCAGTGGGATGAACACCTTCCCTGATAGAGTCAAACCAAACCGTCAAACCTCAAGCTAATGTCGAATCTAAGAAAAATGTGGAATGCTTAGAAAGTATTGGACCGGCAATGAAGCATCTGATTGCTTGAATTCATTGATTGTTGGCTGTCGCAACTGTTGTAGTCGTGTAATAAGAAGAATCTATTTCTCAAACTCGCGACCGAATTAGCTGAGAAAGGGTGACAGAAACTAATGACATTCTATTCCGGCCTTTTGTCAGAGACCTGCCTCACATACAGTTGCAAGACGTGACAAGCTCAAATCTGATCTCATACCACACTGAGAGAGATCTGTTACCCCTCATCTTGGCTCAGTGTAACTACTCTCTAGAGGTGGGTCGAGGAACTTTGGTTCAATACAACTGGGAAGCTCTGGAAAGACAACTGATTGACAGGTTTATTAGGGGAAGACCGCTGGTTGATTTCAAGGTAAACTGTACCTCTGATTCTTTGTTGCTAGTTTATCCTGTTCGGAATGCCTCTCTTTTTGTAAAAATTTAAGGAGTGCCGCTAGTTGCCACAGTTCTTTCTTTCTGAAGGATTTGGTTTAACAGAACTTGCTGTGTTAAACTCATAGGATGAGAGGTTTGCATTTAGCAAAGACATCCAGTTGGACTCTGTATTCGCTTCAGTGAAAGCCAAGGTTCATCCACAGGTAAAACAATTTATTGTATCAGTCAGTATTTTTTTCTCCCCGCTCCGTCACAGAGACCGTTCTTAACCTAAATAACCTGAGTAATTAAAGAGCCAATCAAAGTCAACCATTACCGCCCGAAAAAGAGCGCAAAATAAACCAATCTGACCAGTGACCTGCTAGACATTTCCATTAGTCTTAGATTAGCAGGGTTAATATTCAAGGAGGAATCATGGCAAACTGGTTTGGTCTCTGGTTTTGACATAATATCGGTCATTAGGTACGCAATATTGTTTGCTTTCTTTTAGGTTCCTTTGAGTTCAGCAGTAAGTCATCAAATTCTGGGCGAGTTTCGTTCACTGACAGACATTTGTGACGTGTTGTCGTCTCTGGACATTGCTGTTGGTTTCCTGTCCTCCACTGGTGGATCACCTGACATGCTGCTTAATCACTATCTGCAACACGTACTGCGCATGCCTCACCAAAACAGTCTTCGCAGTCTCAAGGTATAAAATCACGTGTACATTGACTCGTTATAAAATTACTATTACCAGTTGTACGAGGGGTGAGTGTCAAACTCTGCGTCCCTGGCTTGTAATAGCTGTTGCAGTGTTTCCGCAACCTTTCCAAAGAGAACAGGGTGGTTCCATTTTTTACTTTGCTTATTTGAACTCGATTCGTGACATGATGTTTCAATCAACGTTTGTCGCAAAACATAATTCGATGGTCCGGTTTATAACAAGATTGTAAAGCCAAGACCCAAGTAATAACAATGGTGAACTTGCAGCAAACGTTAGCAAACACGCAAGAGGCGCTAAACGCGGGAACACGAGCGTGATCTTGCGTGATTGACTTTTTTTTTTTATCTCACTTTATGGGTAGGTGGTGTGACCTTTTTAAACCAATCACACAGGACAGTAAAACAAAACCAAATCATTTCCGGGTTACTGTCAATAACTGGTCTAAAAGATTTGCAGAAAGCCGGGTTATCTACTGTAACAGGTCGTAACCGTGTAGACTAATTTGGAAGCAAAGGAATTAATCTCCGGGATTTCAGCATTTCATCGTCGCATCAAATTAAAGGCAGTCCTAGATGTAATCACTTATGGCATAATCTGTACATTTCTAGCACCCCATGCAAAGTCCCCCGAAGCTTTGGGAGAAGCCAGTACTTTACTGTTTGTTCTTTTCTCTTTACCAGGCCCAGCAGTGCTGCCAGTTGCGTCACGTGATCTCTCTCTGGAGACTGCTGACCCTAGAGAGAGCTAGAATGTTAATGAAACGAGGCGAGGTAAGGAACATTGGACCTTTTTATCCCTAAACTAGACATCAAAATTACCCCTACTGGCTCGTCCTAGATATGAAGGAAACTTAAGAGTGAGAAGGACAGAGCTTTAATACACCGATTCCAGAAAAAAACCGGAAGTTGCACGCAAGCGAGGCTTAATAGCCCTCGAGCTTTCAAATTGGCGGCCGAAATGCTGGGGAAGAACGAAAAAATTCGAATGTATGTAGGTTAGAGCTACTTGTCTGGAGCAAATGTGGTAAAGAAAAGGAAAAGAGTTGGACACAAGTGTTATGTGGCTGCAAACTCTAATAATCGAAGGAAAAACCGACCTGATTTATCATTTCCACGACTGAGTTTCCTTCGGACAAGCTAGCCAGATAAACAAAGAAGAAAAAAGTGGGAAATACTTATGCTAAGGGGAGATGTCTATTTTACCTCGGTAGGAAATAATTTTTGTTTTTCCGAGCACTTCTTGCCAAGTGATTTTAAACTGAGTACACTTTTTGAAACTGGAGCCGTACCCTCGGCTTTGCCTTGGGCAAAAGTTGATGAGGAATCTCTGTGTAGAGCGAAATATTTGATGCATCTGAGTCTGGCATATGAATACCCATCAGCTTCAATCAACTTAGGAATTAATCAGTTTTCATGCCTCTGAGGTAAACAAAAATGTTTCCCAAAAACATTGTTGAATGTGGAAGGACATTAGTGATTTAAATACAGCCAATTGATGAATTTTGAATATTTTTTGCTCACTTAATATTTCAGCAAGATCTGGCTTTTAGGGTTAATGTTTCAGAACTAGTAGTGTCAGATAAATTATTGCATGGGCCAATTTCCTGTATTTGATGTTGGGGAGCCAGCCCATTAATTATTTACCTGAAGTTTTTTTTAGGCTGAATTTGAAAACATAAGGTGCAGAATAGACTGCAGAGAGATAAAAGGTCAGACACCCAAGACCTGGACACCCAAAAGTGAACTTCACTCTGAATAAGTCTGACAACACATTTTAAGGCCTTGTAAGAATTTTCCTTAATGTCGTAGATTTGATAGACAACTTGTACTGGCAAGCAGGAAGGTTATAATCTTCATCCCTTCTATGCAACCAAGTAAATCAGAACTGACTATAATTTTAATACCAATTTTCTAAGGAAGACTGTTTTCCAACCATGAACCAGAACCGCAAATGTAAGAATACAAGCTGAAATGGCTATTAGGAGAATAAATGGATGGCATGTATTTGATGGTGTAACCCCACTAAGGTTGTGTAGAGTTGTTAATCAACCCTGGATAGTGAGCTATTTGCTTGTAAACTGGCAGAAAAAAAAAAAGTTATCTGATGTTTATTTGTCATTTGGTAGTGACTTTAAACAGAGTACATGCTCTCATATTAGATGCTGGACAAACTTTTTGGACCTTTGATATACATTATTTATTCTGGCTTTAGCAATAATCACATCGTGTAAGGCCATATCTAAGCATTAGGTAAGCCAATTCATATATAATATATTTATCATAAATTGTTCAATATCATCATGCATCTCCTTCCACCATTCTATATCCAAGGCAATTTGCTCAATAAAAATTTGCAGTTACTTCCAATTTATAACCAGGACATTCCAAAGTCTGTTCACAACAAAGAGTAGTTGTTGTACATGGTACATCATAAACTGAAGTTCACATGACTCTTGTTTACTTTTAAACCAGTGTCAAACATTTTGTATATTGATTTTATAAGGGAATCTTTCAGGGTCCACTATCCATAACAATGACATTCCTAGCTTAAATTATTTCATGGAGATTGCTCTAACTTGGGTCTGTAACCCGAGTCCAGCTGGGGGACCCTGGGGAGGCCCCCCAAATTTCCCTTTTCTCTTGAACAAAAAAAAGTATTTTGTTACTTGCACCTTCGTCTATCCCTGTTGATGCATTATTTCAGTGTACTTGTCCATTACTAGTTGCTAGTTTTCTAGGCCATCTTTCATGGCATGTGACTGATAGTCTTTGTTACACTGTAGTACACGTCACTGATAATTTTATTGGTGATTTGACTGATGAATCAGCTTTGTGATTGCGTCCTACCCTGTAACGCAATGATGCTGTCACTGTACCGAACCCTTGCTTATACCATTCTTGGCGAGTAGATCGTGGTCTTGTTTGATACTCTGATTAGCATCTTTTGAACTGAAGGATTTCCCTTTATTCTCTAACACCGATTGTTAATTTATGAAGAGAGATTGGATGTTCTCTAACTTGAGAAGACTGAAGTCGTCAGTGAAAAACGAATCAGCCTTAGGAAATTTGTTCAAGTGTTTTGCTGCAATATTCCCGATATCCGGCACAATTTTTAAATTTACTTCCGTATGTTCTTTCGAGCTCTTACTTGCTTCATCAGTTTTACTACTTTAAGCTACTTTAGCTTTAGTAAAGTATTCTTCGGGCCAGGGTCGTAAACTTTTACAATTTTCATTTCATTCAGATTCTTTTTCCTAAACCGACCATGAAAAAAGTTGTTTTAGGCAATAAAAATGGTGAGAACAGGTTGTTTTGGCGCATATTGGAGATCGAGACAATCAAAGGATGGAAAACATACCCGTCTAAAAGTTCCTTTATTTTGCCCCTTTGATTTATACGGCGACTTTTAAGCCAGAATTTCGATTGGCTGAGTGTCAATTTTTCAATGTTCTTCGCTCACACTGACGTCGGGAATATCATCAGAAGAGAGATTGGCCTTTCTTCTTCGTTCGCCATGTTGCTTTATTTACCGCGAGGGCTATTAAGCCTCGTTTCGGTGCAACTTCCGGTTTTTTTCTGGAATCGGTGTATTGCCATTATTAAGAATTGTTTGAAAGCACAAGCCTGATGCAGTCTAAGGGTTGGTACGTCAGTCTTTGGATGGAGAGTTCTGGGTTTGAGCTCTGGCCGGGTCAGGTCCCTTTCTCCGTCCGGGGTAGGACTGCGAAACTATACTTCGTTTTGTTCGTGGGACCTGGCAAAATGCCAGGGAGGGGTTGGAGAACCTGTGATTGACTGACATCCTCTCCTGGGAGGAGGAACAAGAATCCTACGTACTTCACTCTAGAGAAACCAGAGTTCAGTGCGCCAGTACTGATCCTTAGGATTGGAACAAACCAAACAAACCATCGTCACCTTGAGTGAAAAGGGGGACTTCTAATTATCTGATGTGTTATTCGTAGGATCCATTTGAACAGATTGCGGATACTTACAAACATGTCATGTCGCCGAAACAGATGATGAAGTTTAGTAATAGCATGAGGAGGATTGATTTGGATCGTTTCGTCTCCGAGGTCCTGGAGCTAATTTTGCTCAACCTCAGAGGAGACGCCACTCCTGGAGAGGAAGATATGAGGTAAATCAAATGTATTTGAGTTAGACCTTTCAAACTTCTGAAAAAGGTCCTTAAGTGGAACATTATTTTAGATCTCTCTGAAGCCTCAGGTGGGAATCTTTCGCACTATTGCTTGTATCGTTAGCTCACTCGCTCCAAAGAACTCGCGAATATAAAACGTGAATATTAGATTATGTAAGTGACAAGTTGAGGGTTTTTTTTCTCATTCATTTTATGCGGTGATTGTTTGTCTTGCATATCTTTCTGTGCCTGCTACTTGGATAAGCATAAAGTTTCTTTCTAGAGTTTCCATTTTATTACAACTTTTATGTACTTCTCCAGCTTGAATGAATATATCCAGTGGCATCTTGACAACAAAGAACATGAACCAATTGCTGGACTGGATGAGCTACCACCTGAGGTGCAGTTGAAGCACGTGATCAGTGCGTGGCAAACCTCTGTTGACCTGTGGGATAGTTACCTTGAAAAGAGGGATGCTGCTTCCGCATAAAACTGGGCCCTTAATTTTCCTGCCCTGTTTTTCGAGTACAGCGGCCAGGAATCCGACTGTTGTTGAATTTGAATTTAAAAGTACTTCGAGTACATCGTGAATTTTATACGGCTGTTAGGATATTAAAATGATAGGTCGTGTTATTGAGGTAGGTACTACTGCTGTCTCGCCCAGAATTTGAGCCACGCCTGTGTAACCTTAAGTTTAAGGACTTTTAATTAGTTTTAATTTAAACTGAAAGTGACTTGCGTACGACTCAGTAAAGAGTAATAGTTGCTACCTATGTTTAATTTGTCATTTGTAGATGTTTTACCTACACCATGTAGTATTGTGCACATATGTAAGATAGTTATTATTAAAATGTCAGGAAAATATTTGCAGAAAATAAAAAATATAAATTTAGAGAAGTTTGGAGAAATAAAAATTTACGTCCTATCAATTTTCTGAGCACGTGATTTTCATCAGAACCTTTGCCAAGTAACTGGCCGGGGAGAAAGAACTTTCAGAGTACGCCGGAGTGCTGCTATGTTTTGATTGGATAGTGAGAGTCAGGAACTCTTTGAGTTCTTCTAAGATTTGCCAGAAAAGCGGCCACTGGTTCGCCATTCGACACAGTGGTTACTGTATCCCTTATAATATAGAACTGCCGTAAATGAGACAAGCATGTTTCACTCTTCTAGACTCTTGAAAGTGTTAGTGTGGTGCGATGTACTTAATACGAACTAAGCAGTACGACGCACGCAACACCAACAAATACAGTTCGACCTCTATTAAGCGGCCACCCTCGGGACTTTGAAAAGTGGCCGCTTAATAGAGGTACAATATAAATTGGATAGGAATGGCAGTAAACATGATTTTATTGACTCTATATAGCAAAATGCTTTTAAATAGTAAACATATATGAAGATAAATCCAAAATTCATTGTAACAAACCATCAAGTGCATTTCCAGCCCATGCATAGTTCTAGCTCTAACACAGAGGGAACGTAGTTGAAACAGTTCTTGGACATGTTCCGAAGCTTATGGTCCTCTGGCTTACAAAATTTCTCAAGAGGCCAACAAACAAAGGAAGAGCTGTTGTGAGAGGCAAGCGAGTAAACAGAAGGGCCGCCTATGGTTTAGAAATTCCATGCGAGTACTGCTTCACAGGAGACGAGTTCTCAATTCAATGGTTAAAATCAAAACTTGAGGAGCAAGGATTTCTGTAGATTTCCAGTACATACCTCCTACCAACCGAGTTTGAGGACCGTACTGTAAGTTACGGACCGAGTTTTTTCCCCATCGACTTATGGCCCACGCGCGAGCCATAATTCGAAGGGGGAAAACGAGGATCCGTAACTTACAGTACGGACCGAGAAAACGAGGTTAGTAAGATATTTATTATATCTCTACGGTGTGTCTGACGGGTTTGGGAACGATTTCTATTCACGCGGAACGGCTTCACATTTCTGACGCACCTCGAAAGCAAAACAAGTCAATTCGTTGATGTCCAATATCAAAGAGGTACACGATAAACCAAGGCTGCAGGTCTCTGCCAGCTTATTATTTGGAGTATGGCTGCCATGTCGCGCGACTCCGTCATCGTCGTCGTCGCTGTCACCGTCGTGCGTATGCGCCCAAGAGCAATACCGCTAGCCATTATGACCATGAGAAAATCAACTCATGGGTTTCCTTTTCTTTCCCATATGAGTATACGGCTCCGCTTGAGTCGTTAGCAGGTTTCAATTCGCAATTTCAGAAGTAAAAGAAAGTTTAAACTCTTACTTGCTGAAGAGGTTAAGAACACTTGGCGATAAATCACGAAACATTTTGACAACAAAAACAGCTTTAAATTTTAGCAGGCCGTACAGTAGAATACGGCCCGCTAAATTGACCAATGACAGCGCGCGTACTGAGATACAACAAAGCAGTAATAAGGTTTTCCTGTACAGATTTTGGTTGTAACAAAACAGTGGGTCAGCTCTATCTATTGTTTGAGAAACAGAAAACGTACCGTGTTTCTATCGAGTTATGGAAACACGAGTGGAAGTTTGGGAGAACGAGAAATGTTGTGGGAACACGAGCCGCAGGCGAGTGTTTCCACAGCTATTTCGAGTTCTCCCAAACTTTCAAGAGTGTTTTTATAACTCGATAGAAACACGGAGAACATGTTTTCTATTTCTTTTAGAAAACACCGCGACGAAAAAAAGGAAAACAACTTGTTAACTTTGATTATCAAAGTGTAAATTCCCTTTGCTCGCGCCATCATTACGTCAACAGCTCGTGCTAGTGCTGTGTCTCCATCGAGTTACAGAAGCACGATTTTTAACCAATCAGCGCGCGTATTTTCTTAGGACTGTTTTCTAATAGCTATTGTTATGTTTGTATAGCGCCGGATGTGAAAAGTTTGCAAATGTACGCGGCTTGTGACTTGTTATAGTGGTGATTAAATTGCAGTTCATGTTTTCCTGTTGTTGTCAGTTATCACCTTATATCATCTGTCACCTTTTCGCTTGGAAAGATAATTTGCTGGCCGCTTAATGGAGGTAAAAAACCATATAAATAATACACGGCCGCCTAATAGAGGTGGCCGTTGAATTGAGGTATCAAATACAGCAGTTTACTGACAAATAAATCGGGACTTTGGAAAGTGGCCGCTTAACTGGACAAGACTGCAAGCAACCTGTCTGGTGGGACCTTCTAGTTTTTTCCCCCTTTTTAGTCCCCTGGTGATCTTTCATTGGTTTAAGGTGGCTCAAAACAGTTTCCGGCAGAATTTTGATGTGTTATTACAACACTCTTTATCAGTAGATGCTAGAATCAGGGTATCAAAACAGTGCCCAATTATTGGTGAACGTGTTGTTATCGTTTTCGTGACGCTATATGTTACCATAGTAACAACAACAACAACTTTTATTATGACTCGCATATTTACAATTTTACAGAAATATATACATATTAAGTTAAAAAAGCTTGACAATAGCAACAGCGCGAACCCGCAGGTAGCCTGGGCTAATCTAGGCGGGCCACATCTATATTTATATTAGACCATTAATACATAAATAAGATTGTTATGCAACCACTTATGGAAGGATTTACGAAACCGTTTAATACAAGTACATTCACATATTTTGATTGACACTAGGAGCTATGATTTACTAGAGATAAACTAAACTATGGGTTGAAAATAATCAGGAACTAAATTTAAGAACTTGAGTCAGGGTGTCGACTTCAACATAGTCATCCCTATATGAAAGAGTCTCAAATAAAAATCTACGAATTTTTTCTTAAAGATTGGTTTAGATAAATCTCTCCAGTCTGGTGAAATTTCATTCCATAATATCGCTCCAGTTCTCAAAAAAGAGCGTTTGAAAATTTCCGACTTAACTTCTTTCCGAAGATAATTCCGTTTCGCGGCATGCCTTGTGTTGTACCCATGAATTTCATTTGACCTAGTGAAAAGAGCTCTGATAGACGAAGGGGTTGGTTTTTTCCAAGTATCATCCATGAGATTCACAATCGCGTCAAAATACATTATCCTTACAGGTAAAATCTTTGATTAAATGAAAAGAGGAATAGCATGAGCATCACTAGGCGCAAAATAAATCAGTCGAAGAGCTCGTAGGATAAATATGGCAGAATAAGCGAGCGATAAATCATGAAAAGAGTCTCAGTTGGAACAAAGTGTCTTAGTCTTGCTAGAATTCCAATAGTCTTACTTATTTTCAATGAGATAATGTCGATATGGTGCTTCCACTTTAGGTTACAATAAATAAGAATTCCCAGAAATTTCACAAAATTTTCACGATCTAGAGAACAGAACTTATTGGTATTGTTATCATACATTTTGATACTAATTTCCTTATTAATCTTCTTCAGGCTCGTACAAAAGATAACAAAATTGGATTTCTTGATATTTAGAGTAAGCTTATTTACAATTAACCAGTCTGAAACTTTACTCAACTCTGAGTTAACTACTTGTTCAAGTACTTTTAAATTTTTGTGAGCAAATAGGATAGTGGTGTCGTCCGTCCAGTAACAGTATGACAACAACAATTAGTAGCGAGAGTTAGCCTAAAACCGCAGGATTAATGTTTTTATAGCTTCTTTCGTTCAAAACAAAAAATAACGGGTAAAAAGCAATCCCGCAAGTTAGGACTCAGTTATTGGTGCGTATGTTCGAGATTTCTTAAGAGAGCCATTGCAGTTTTCTCGGCCTTTTTCTACACTAGCTCCTGAAATCTCTCCCTCTTATATAACTCCAACGTGGTAAGTAGCTAGGGAGTAACACCGCTAAGCGACCTGAGCAAAGCAGTACCATTTTGAATATTGCCTGCAATTGTTTACAATCCCGTGTAATCCCACAAGAAGAGACAATTTTGTACCCAGCAATTCTTTTTTCCCTTAAAGGCAATATTTTGGCTTTAAAGGCATGAGTATTAAAGAAGACAACGGTATGACTCCACCGGAGGGCATGAGCATCTCGTATTCCGAGACGACTCCGTATCGGGAGTGTTCAACTTCAGTAGGCGCATATATATTTACCATTCACAGTTTTGGGTAGTTTCATAGGGTAATTATTTATCACGTTGCGCGCGCTAGTGTTATGTTTTGAATGCTGCTTTTGCATTCGTTTTTACACCCAGTCCTTTGAAACATTAAATATTATAAGCAATGATGATATGTTGATTTACTATCATCTCTCTTAAAATCTTGGCTGTTAATGTTGAATAATAAATGCCCAAACAAATGCGTTGTTTACCGTTTTTATGGCTTTATTTGTGATTTTTCTTGAATTTCCTTCGGTGAAATTTTCCAAAATTTGTACGGTACATTGGATACGGCGGGATAAGAATTTTAAACACGAAAAAAGTAGGGTTTGTAATGGAAGTTTTTTAGATTTTGCAAATTCCAACTAAAGTAAAATATTTATTACCAGTCTGCCAAATTTTACGGAATTTCACCGTAGGAAACGCGAAAAAATTCACTGTCAGAGTCGTGCCGTACCTCTTGTAACTTAGACTGCTTCAAGATCTTAGACTCTGCACCTACCAAGTACCAAGTTAAGCTTGAGGGGTCTATGTACATCAAGAGGGAAAAGCCTGACCTTAATCAACAGGTCAAACACATCAATTTGACGCTTTCCCTATAGCTGCACGCGCACGCGCATCTTTTTATTTCCGTTAACTTCGAAATTTATCTAGCGTATTGTTTTCCAACGCAATGTAACGTATGATTTGTAACAGGCACGTTTTAAATCACTGTAAACTTTCATAACCGTCACACTGACGATGACGGATGTACCGTCGAAACATGTTTGTGAAAATTAAAAAAGTCGTATTATTTTTGTCAGTTTTGCTTTTTTGCTCATGTTGACGTCGTAAAATATCGAAGAACACTGACGTTTTCCTTTGAGCGCGCGCAGATTACTTGAGCTTTCGTCCTAAGCGCGCGCGCGATCTACAACTATAGGGAGCCACCTTAAGAAAGGGCCCAGCGGTCCTCCATCGAGGTCCTTTCTCGGGAAGGAACAAGACCGGATTCTAGAAGGTTCTAATAAAACTGTGTTAGTCTCCAGAGAAGTTCGGGGTTCGCCTACAACATAGCCTGCGAGCACGCTCACCTTTGAGTCACACGTCAACGCGTGCGAGCAGCGAAGAAAGAGTCTGCGAGCGAAGTGATTTGGCGAGAAGGAGACTGGTGAAGAGGCGCCAGGAAAGTGACTTTTCTGCAAGAGGGGCCGTAGCCTGCGAGCAGGCTCACCTGTTGTTTGGGTAGCGTATCGCGGGCAAGGGCGCAAATAACAAATGAGCCTGCTCGCAGGCTAGAGGGGCCGAGAAAGTCTCGTTTATCACGGCTTCGCTGCTCGCACGTATGCTCTCAAAAAGTGAGTACAGCAATTTAAACAACCTTTCTGCTGTGGGCATGAAGTCCGGAAAAATTATCTTTGTGAAAGCTTCTCGGAGAATCATCTTTTTCAGTGGTTATTTGGTTATTATTAATAATAATGATGATAATGATAATGATAATGATAATTGTAATGATAATGATAATGATAATGATAATGATAATGATAATGATAATGATAATGATAATGATAATGATAATGATAATGATAATAATAATCAACTTTATTTCTTAAGGGTAGTACCAGAAGCATATATAACAGTAATCACTGAAAAACCAATAGCCCTCATATAAATGTTTTCGGAATAAAAAGATGATTGCTTATTGTAGTTTTTCTCTTTCATTGGAGTAATTCCATATCACGCAGAGGTCATACCATTCACCCGGAGGTGCTCCGCCAAATTGGGTGGGGGTGTGCGGCCCGCTTCCTAAAACCCTTACCCTATTTATGACTCGATACCCTGTTTATGACCTGAACCTAAATCAATACCCTATTTCAGACCTGCCTTATACTTATAGTTCCTCAGTTCAGACCAATGTTAAAGGCATCGTGAAAGGTTTTTGCTGATCGCTCTTATCGATAGTAGCGTCCTCTAAAAAACATACTCAATTTAAGAGTGCAAAAACCATACCCTATGTATGACAAAAATGGCTAAAATCGATACCCTATTTATGACCAAAATGGCTGAAAAACCAGGCCTTTGGGGCTGCACATACCTATGTAGCCCGTATAGGGGAGTACCCCTCCCCGCTGGACCATTCTTCACTGCAACTTTTCACGATTCTGGCGCCCGGCACGCAATGCATAATGGTCTCATCCGGGAGCAGGGGTGGTTACTCGTTGCAAAATGGCGGCTTCTGAGCAAGGTAAGTTGTACAGAATGTGCACAGGTTTGCAGACAAATGACCTCGTCAAGGCACTATCGGCTGTTAGCTGAAAAAAGAAAATACTGTGTAATGTCATTGAACTTTTCAGCGCCAGTCTTTGTGCAACCGCAACGGGAAATTTTGAGTCAAAAGGATCTGACAAAGTGAGAGAAGTCTCAGGTTAGATATGGATTTTTTGTTAGTGCCCGTGGACTAAAAAGCACAAAGTTTTATCGTTATGGTTTTTAAAATTTTTCATCTGCGAGACTTTTTACTAAGCGTTTTATTAGCTACCAGAGATGTTCACGGGGCTTACTCTGGTTTGAGAACCTATGGAAATTGTTTTTTGTTACTGCTTCCTGCTCTGCATTGTTTTAATTTTTGTTGTTTATTTTTGTTTCGCACCACGGATCAGGGTACTACTCGAATTGAAGACACACCAGGAAAATAGAGTCCACGGGATCTACCAGTTGTTTTGAACTAGTTTAATCAGCACAAGCTAGCTAGTCAACTGAAAGCAAAGGCATACATGTGGGTTGACTATAGCAATTCTAAAAAATCGGATCTAACCTAGAAAACGAAACAGCAAAAAACATTCTCCAACATATTGTCGATAGAAAATTCGAAAAAAAAGTCTAAAAGTATGCGACACTCAGAAAAAAAATGGTAAAGTTTAGAGTTATTCAAATCAGATAAGTCTCAAAGGAGCGCTATTGTTTTTGCTGTTGTTTAGTTAAACAAAGAACTGTATGCATAATAAATGTATGGGGTTATACGGAAATCTTGCCCAAAGATCACTTGTAGTGCAAATCCTAATTGCTCAAACTTTCATACAATAAGTCATTTATTATATATGAGTAAGAAATTGCAAACACGGGTGCCTTTATTTGCACTGCAGTGCACATCAAAAATTGACGATGAATTGATCTGCTCTCAGCCAATCCTAATGAGATGATTTTCTCAGTCCTACTAATTAGTGGTGGGCTGATGATCGATTATAATCGAAAGCTGATCGAAAAGTTCAAGTGACACGACAATCGATTATGCTTTTTTCATAACCGATTGTCGTGGAAAAATTAAAAAGTTATTGGGGACAAATAAAAGTATTAAAATCAATAAAAATGGTGTGAGTTGTCTTTTTTCGTGGACTCCTAACTTCTAAGTCATAACAGCAGATATAATCTAAGATTGAATGTGTTTACCTGTGCGTACCTTGCGCACTGTGTTGTTGTCACTTCAAATACACCACGCTTATCTGAAAGATGTGGTATGCTAAGCTGCTTTGTATTTCGTAAACAACTGAACCAAAACATAAATTACAAGCTCACTGTTTCGCGTTTGTAGTATCACTACTATCACTAGCAAATGAAAGGTATTAAGAAACAACATCGCAGCAAAATGTCACCTCAAATTAATTCCCAGGGTCCTCTCTCAGACCTGCCTCGCTTACATGTCACTGAGCGAGTCCAACATGGCAGCTGAAATGGCCGAGTTGGAGATCTGTCGTTATCCTGGAAACGCCAGGTCAAAAGTGTGGGAATATTTTGGTTTTTATCAAGTGAAGGAAGGGCCCAAAACAAAGGAAAACTTGGATATGACGAAGGTAATCTGTAGGCTCTGCAGAAAGCAATAAGCCAACAAAGGTTTGTGGCACGTGTGTTTTGTTGATTTCGTGTCAGTCTCATGGAATGCTTATTGGTACATTTTTCCGATTATAATCGATGATCGATCAGTTGGGGCAAATCGATTATTTCCGATGATCGATTGTGAAATCTCAACCGATTCCCACCACTAATACTAATAAAGACATGTAGCTTTTCGCAACTGCACAATATTGTTGAATGTTCTAGATTTTAAGAGTTTGTTATGTTTCCCTGTTTTAAGTCAATAGTAGATCAGCATGCTACTGTACTGACATATAAATATTGATTTATGATTTTAAAAGCTGACCTTGAGTCCTGCTTCCTCAGCCATACCATCAGGGTCTACTCCTGCCACATAGATTCCTAGTCCATATTCAGAGCCACCACGAATCATCAGCACTAGCTTTGCACCATCTTCTACAAATATGTTTACCTACAAATAATCATGAAAAACAGTGATTCAGAATGACAAGGATAATAACAGTGATAGCAGGTTCTCAATATAAGTACATTGTAATTCAAATAACTAATTCTCACAAACCTTTCTTTCATCGTCATCTCCTAGTAGTCTTAAATCACTTTTATGTAAGCCATCAGCAGTCAAGATGCGTCCATTTGAGTCCACTCCAGTGGGTGGTGATGCTCTTTGACCTTTCATGTCCACCCACTTGCAAGTTGCCTCAGCAACAAAGCTTACTGGAACACGGCCTACTGGGCGCACAATTGGATTGAGCTTCTTGCTGGTTTGAATAATCTGTGAAGAAAATGGAATAAAATTTAAGCAAGACATTGGTAAATATCAGTTTGATGCAAATAATATTTCTGGTTTTCTGATGATCACTCCCTTTATTGATTTGACTGAAAAGATACATGCTCCACATACAAAAAGAACCAAATATTTGCACCATTATAGTGATGTGACTTAGCATACTCCTTCCAAAAAGCATCTCCCTCAATTTAACACCCCCCAGTAAATTTTTTCCCTTTTGCAATAAATGCCCCCCCTATTTCAGTAAGTGCCCCCATTCTGATAAGTGCCTTAGCCCTTATTTGAAAATGCATTTTACAAATTATTAAATAAGCAACTATCTTTGAATATTAGCAGGCAGTGTACAAAGCTTATTCAGGCTTTTAGTTGAGAATGCTTTGTTCTGCTGATCTGGAGTGAATTTAACTCCACAAGGGTATATTCAAAACAAGTCCATAGTTTTCAGTGAAACACTTGAGTATTAAACCATTAATGTTGCCATTTCAGTGTTGAGGGTAACAAAGGTCAGGGGCATATGCATGTGTGACGAGGGCTTTATGTTGTCACAGGTGAAAAGTGACAAAAAGACAAACATGATTTCTGAATTAAAGGGACACAGTCAGCTGGAGCACATGCGCATTAGATACCATTTCTTCGCTAATTTGCATATCACAGAGACGCGATCCATACTGTTTTTAACCAAATATAATAAAAATAATATCATAGGATGAGCAAAAGCACACTCAAAAACAGGTTTTTCAGTAAATGATTGAAAATCAAGCAAAACACTGTGAACATTGAACTAGATTTCTAGATGTACTTTGATTTCAGGTTGAGGTGAACTTTTTTCAAAGTGAGAAAACGAGTGTCCAGGTCAGTGCAGTCTCAAAGCTGACTGTGTCCCTTTAATTTGAGTAGTATCCATGTCTATGACATATGAATCTGTTAAAATTTATGGAGGATGTTGATCATGTAACAATCATTCCAAGAGCATGCATTGAATATGAGATGGTAGGCGCGTAGTGCCACGTTGGCTATTAGCATCACATATCCAACAAGTGCAAGTGCAATAATAATAATTATTATTAAAGGAAGGGAAGAATGATCATCGCAGTTAATTTTCCAATAAATTTTTCAATAAATTGACCTCGCTCCCAATGTGTGGCTTCATAGCTCAGTTGGTAGAGCATTGCACCGGTATTCACGGAGGTCACGGGTTCGAATCCCGTTGAAGCCCTGATTTTTTCAGGCTTCTTCTTTCCAATTGCTTAAATTGGAAAATTAACTGTGATGGTCATTCTTCACTTTCATATACAACCGCAGTTCATATATGAATTATTTCATATAAACTTCACATCAATAATAATTATTATTATTGTTTTATTGAGAACACCCCCAAAATATAGAAACTAAACTAAAATAAGGATAAAAACGTCCCAAAAAATCATGCATATGCTTACATATTTGTAGAGTATGGTATAATGATGGCTCATAATCCGTGATGGCTCAGCCAATGAAAATTCTCAAATTACATTATCCAATGATCCAGTTTTTAATAATAATTTATATGTAGACAACAGAAATTTAGTCTGATTTTTTCATACTCTTTTACATGTATCTCAAAGTATGCAGGCATAATTTGTCTTGGCAAATTTAAAATATTTTGACACATACATGTATGTGTTGGCAAGGTTAAAATGTGCAACTCATGCGATATTACAGTAGCATCCATGGGAAACAGTCTGCTATGCTTTACTTATGTCGTAAAACATTCGATCAAAGAATTAAAAAATTCTCAAGTTACTAATTTTCATGCACGCCAATTAATTGACATCACAAACACGTACGGAAGCCATAGGGAGTGACAAAGAAATAGAAACAGATCCCAACAAACTTGTGAAGTTATATCACATTTTTGTGGGTTTTCACTTAACTCGAACAGCAAAACAAACACTCAGTAGTTCGTATAGTGTGATCGTCCGGGTGAGTGTAGTTCTGAAAAGAACTGTTGTTGGTGACTGACGTTTCGACAACCTGAGCGGAAGTCATCTTCAGAGTCAAGTGAATCGTGTTTGTCAGTCGATGATGTTATAAGTCTGGTCCGTTGAACGTGATTGGTCAGTATAGCCATGATGGTATTGGCTGAAAGACTCGTGTAAAGTTTGTCATCAGTCATTGGTGGGTTTCGATCCGTCTATTGTTAGTCAAATGGTCGGTTTTTGGTCCATGTATTGTTAAGTCGGTCTGTTAGAAGTCCGTTTGTCAGTTTCATTTCTGTCGTGGATAAGTCGTTTGTAAGGCGCCGGTAGTTGTTGACATCTGTTAAGAGGCATTTGTTCTAGGTTAGTGTACCAGCTTTCCAGAGTCAGTCGTTGAAAATAGTTTGTACTATAGGTTAAGCACTGAGCAGAGTCCCAGTCAATGTTGTGGTTTGTCAGTTGATGATGTACAGCAATGTGATTGTTGGCATCACCATTTCTCGTCGCTCGTTTGTGTTCAGTCAGTCTCGTGTTAAGGTTTCTGCTAGTCTCACCAATGTAGGAAGCCTGGCAGTCGGAGCATTTGATCTTGTAAACTGCTCCCTGTCTGTCGTTAGGTTCCTCTCTGTCTTTCACATTGGTCAGTAAGTGTCGTAACGTAGTTGTAGGTTTGTGGGCTACACGAATGTTGTAGGGCTGTAGGATCCGTGAGATGGTCTCAGAAGTGCCCTTAATGTAAGGTATAGTCACTGTAGTAACAGGTGTAAGGTTCCTGTTCGTAGCGTCAACTTCAGTAGGTCGGTAAATGTTTTGTCTAATAAAGTCAGCGTTGTAGTTGTTTTTGTGAAAAACACGTTCAAGGTATCTGTTTTCGTCACGTAAGCTGTCTGGTGTGTCACAAACTAGTTGCGCTCGTCTCGTCAAAGTCTTTATAGTCGTGGCTTTGTGTGAAGTCGGGTTGTAGGATGATTCGTCAAGTAATCTGTCCGTATGTGTCGGTTTTCTGTACACCGTCGTTCGTAGTTCGTCGTTGTCGCGGCTTACCAAACAGTCTTGAAAAGGAAGTTTTCCATTTTCTTCGATCTCTTTAGTAAACTGGATGTCGGCGTTCTGTTCGTTTAGGTGGTCGTGAAAATCGTCAATTTCGTCTTTGTGAACGGCGGTAAAGGTGTCGTCAACGTAGCGTAACCAAAGCGTTACCTTGACTTATCCACGACAGAAACGAAACCGACAAACGGACTTCTAACAGACCGACTTAACAATACATGGACCAAAAACCGACCATTTGACTAACAATAGACGGATCGAAACCCACCAATGACTGATGACAAACTTTACACGAGTCTTTCAGCCAATACCATCATGGCTATACTGACCAATCACGTTCAACGGACCAGACTTATAACATCATCGACTGACAAACACGATTCACTTGACTCTGAAGATGACTTCCGCTCAGGTTGTCGAAACGTCAGTCACCAACAACAGTTCTCTTCAGAACTACACTCACCCGGATGATCACACTATACGAAAAACAAACACTATCTCAATGAAAACAGACAAGTCATTGAAGCACAATGGTGTAAAGAACGCATTCGAAAACATGTCAAACTACAAGTGAAGAAAGTACAATTAGTTCATCTGAATATATCCTAAACAGCGACCTACATTTAGCTTACCAAGAGGAATAAGCTCTTTCAAATCAGCGTGGCGGGAATCTGCTAAGTACTTCACAAAGTGTAAGACTAAACGTTGCTTATAAATACTACACCTTGTGCTGGTAAACACAAAAATCGCCCCCGGACTTCAGCAGAAGCCGTAGAATTCTTTTCAATACCCAATAATTCCATCTTTAGAATTGCTCAGACGACTCCAGAGGGAAGTACTGATAAATAAAATCAAGTAAATGCCCAGATATATAAATGGTTTACAGGTGGCCATAATTTATATGATTTAATACGCAAATGAACAAATTTTGCACAACCTAAAATGATGAAGTTCACTGTATTAGCGAATTTTCTTATGTTACCTTGACAGCTTGCGCGTGTGTAAGCAGGGTCCGAAATTGCGCTTTCCTAGTCGCCAATGCGACTAAAAATTTTGCTCTGGCGACCAGAATTTCACAACTGGTCGCCAGCGGGCGATTAACTATTTCATGCCACGACAATTATACAATAACTTTGATTTTCAGCCAAATCGATTAAAATAAAATTTAACGCCGCCCGCCAATTGGGCACTTACTTTTTACCTTCCCGCTGCTTTTGAAGTATGAAACCGATTTTCCTCATCATAAATCTACCACAACGTTTAACAGCTACGATCAGTGCGAAGCTTCGCCGCCATGTTTTTCAGCGGTTTCCCATAACATACGTATTGCAGGCGCAAGAGGCCACGTGCGTTCTTTCGGCATAAATATTTATTCAGGCGATTTGGTGTCCAAAGATGTTCTGAAATCTTTCCGTAATTTATTACAAGGTGGAGACGTAACATCCGTGAAGAAATTAGTGGAAGATTTAGATATTCTCTGGGTGTCAAAAGGCGGAAATGCAGATCTGCCAAAGTAGCCAAAAGATGATTTGCGCACTGGTTTGATTCCTGATTACATCAATTGCAAATATTTTGCCGGCAAGCCCAAAAATTTTGGTTTCTGTTTCGCTGCGAAGGAAAAATTTTATTGACACTTTTTGGCGACACATTTTTCCATATGGCGACTGAAAAAAAAATTCAGTCGCCAGTTGGCGCCTACCTTAAAAAGTTAATTTCGGACCCTGGTAAGTCCGTCAAATTTGGTCCCATTAACTTGAAAGATATGATCTCCGGGTAAAAGGCCTTCCCTTTCAGCAACGGAGTTCTCGTCCACGGAGGACACATACAAACCAACACCATGCTCGGCTCCTCCGCGAATGCAAAAGCCAAATCCAGCGTTTGAAGGCCGCTTTACGGTTATTCGCTTGATGGGATACTTCACGTCCCGCGAGGAAGGGTATTGCGTTAAATTCGGAAGATCTATCCCTGAATCCGATGCGTGCCCGTGGAGATTGTGCGGAAGACTCGATGAGGTGGGGATCCTGTGTAGACCTATGCGTAGACTCACCGGCGATCGACCGGGCGACTTCGAACGTTGGCGGGCTTCGAAACTGTGCTCCCGAAGTCTACAGAAAATTTCTTGGTCATGATGGGGAATAATTTGCCGTAACAGTGGGTATACTTCTCTCTTTCTTGGTGTATCGAGGACTGACTTGAGAGATGCCACAAGATTGTTGACATTCTTTTCTCTTTGATATTGGTTTAGTGATTGAATTAAAAACGTTCGATCTTCGTTGTTGAGTACTTTTGTCAGCACAGCGTGCAGTTCGCGAACGTTCTCGCAAATTTTCCTTGGTCTCTCTCGTGGCGATATTTCTGTCGAAATGTCTCCCATATCCCAAACCTCATATCGGTGATTTCAACTGATATCTCTGTCATACAGTATGAAATCCCTGTCGGCCGCGCTAATAGTATCCGATATACACCTCCATTATTCCCTCCGTTCGCTTTATTTTGCTAAGCCCAAACAAATCTCGTGAAGTTAGGCGACCACATCGGTCACGTGACGCCTCAAATCGTGTTGTTGTGTGATGTGTGACAGGCATGATCTTTGTCATGGTTTTTTCACGCCAGGGAAGGAAGTGACAGCTCACGAGATCACACAAATACCCCAGCAGATATATTTTTCTTTAATATTCGTCTTTGGTTATGATCCAATCATGAATGGCAATGTCGTAAAAAGTCTACAGGGACCTCTTAATATCTTTCTTATAGAGGTCCAGCCAAATGTATATAACAATAATAATAATAATAATAATAATAATAATAATAATAATAATAATAACTTTATTTGAGTGTCTAGTCTTCTAGCTAGCCTTAAGCTTACTAATCGGGGACACTGTTAAAATTAAAATATAATATAAGTATAAAAACGATTCTGGTCTATTTACATTAAATTATACTACATTTTCGCACACTCTTTGTATTTACATTTAATTCCTACAGTTAAGATACTACTTTAGAATACGGAATATCGAACCTATATTTATCATACTTATAACTAGTGTTTACGGCTGAAGAGTTGCAAAGGTGACACCCTTTGCATGTGTCGCCTCCGACAAGTCCACTGAGGTCCCTTCCCCTGATGTTCGCCTTAAATCGCTGCAAGGACGTTTCTTTCTTGTCCCTGTTGTCTAACTTCGACCACATCAATGGCCTAAGGAAGCGAAGGGAATGTTTCCCGTACTTAACAGTTCTTACTCTTGGTACGTAAAAATCTGAGTTCCTTAAGCTGTAGCTCGAGGGTGATCTAGGAAAAAGCTCTAGTACGTTGCTAGGCAGTAATCTATGTTTCACTTTAAACATGAAAATTGCGATCTCTTGCAATCGTTTGTTGTATAAGCTTGTCATCCCCGCGCGTATTAGGAGGTCACTATAGGAGGAGACCCGATCGCAGAATACTGTACGGAGTCCTCTCTCATTGACCCTCTCCAGTTTCCTTGTGTCGCTTGCGCGGCAGAAATGCCACACCAAGCTACAGTATGTTAGATGAGGTAAGATTGCAGTCTTATAGATCCGTAATTTTGCATGTATAGGGATGAGATTTTTCAGCCTTCGTAGGACGCCAATCATTTTACTAGTCTTCAAGCAAACCTGCGATATATGTTCCGTAAAGTTAAGGTCTTTGTCAATTATCACGCCCAACAGCTTAAATGCATCGGTGATATCAATTTTACTGTTGTTAATTACTAGCTCCGTCTGTTGAGTATCTCTCGCTATTATCATCGCTTGGTATTTGCTGTAGTTGCCCTCCAGGAAGTTTGACTTGTACCAGCTTGATGTCTTTGCCCCATCTTTCTCAACTTCATCTATGGCTGTTCGTAATTCCTTGTTGGAAGAATATAGCTGGTGGTCATCCGCATAAGCAGACAGTTGAGATTTTACACCAGCGTAGAACAGATCATTTTGGTATACAGATCATTTTGGTATATGTTCTACAGCAGTGGAACATATACCAAATGTATGCATTTTTTCAGCGCAAAACATTGCAACACTCACACCACAATGCAACTCTGTGCGCCGTACACGCTATATTTTTCGCTTTTCTCCTCACGCGCATTTGACTGGCACTTTCCAAAAACCACGGAAAAGCTTGCTCTGCGGGCAAAGTATAAGCGTAAAACTGATGATCACATCAGGACTTTGGTCTATTCTTTGTAATCTGCTTTTTTAAATGGTAATTCGGTGTTAATTTTTGGCAGAGAGTGAAGACGGAATAAAGTTTCAGACCTGGTTTCAGACTATAAAGACATTGCAGTCATTGCACTTTTTGTCGACGTGACTATTCTTTAGAACAAAAACACTAACCGTCCCCTCTCACCCCACCCTTATCCCTTCCCTTTGACGACAGAATCCCGAGGCGATTTCGTTTCCAGGAATCACTTCCGCCTTTCGGAGAACACGCATGTAAAGCTCGCTAAAGATGGAGAGCGGGGCTGCGCGGGGCTGCAAACAGTCTCTTAATTCGGCTTTTTTAGTATCTCAAACATCGTCCTGAGACACCGAAAATGAAGTGTCCAAATCCAGAGTGTAAAAACACTTTTCTCGGAGAAGACCACGCTTTCTGCTTTCAATGTGGCTGCAAAATATTGAAGGTAACAGAAGAACCGAGTTCACCATGTTCACCGTCAGTTGACGACAACAACAAGACACCCCCAACGAATGTAGAAGACTCTGATGTTCAGGAAGACACAGACGTTTCACTTGGTAAGATTGGTGAATATAAAGTTGATACCAGTTGGACCAGTTGTTATTGAACTAAAATAGTTTCGAGAAGAAAGAATTAAATTGTTTCGGAATCCGTCGAAGGATCGATTCACTACTTTCGGTTTCTGATCAATGACGGGAGTTTGTTTGGTTGCGGGTGGCTTCATAGCGGTATCATAGTTTTAATCGCCTTCAACATATTAATCTTATTCTTCGGTAATAATTATCTCCTTTTGTTTCTTACAGGTAAAGGGGATTTGTGCAGCAGTCATTGTATTTTAAGTTTAAGTGACTTGCTAATTGCACGGCGCTAATCAGGGTTCTGGGGGAAGGGGTCCCGGGGGGAAGGAAGCAGGAACCTTGACTGGTGCATTATTCTGATAATTGTAGCAGAGAAGGAAAGTATAGGCGGCCAAAATTTGCTTCAATGTAAAAAAAAAAGGAAAATTAAAAAATAAACAATGTTTTTGTATGTACACACTTTACAGAAAGGTTAAGCTGGAGATGTCAAGTAAATACGTGTCTGTCTGTGTTACAAGTTAAAGGGGTGGGGGATTGTTTGGAAAGCCCTCAACTTGTTCTACAACACAAGACATTTTTGTTGGTTTTGACATCATAACATGTGCCATCTTAGATATACCATCTTGTATTAATAATTATCTCAGGAAAGCGAAATATGTATTTCCAAAAAATATTGATATCCTCATCACAGAGGGAATTTCACATTATTTAACATAATTCCTTAGGAAACGTACATTACTGGTGGGGTCCTGGCAAGATGGGATATATTTTGAACTGATAGTTCCTGACCTTCTGTGAAATTCCCAGATTTCCATCATAATGGCCTTAGGTGTAAATTATGCATTCTTGTATTTAAAAGAGAAGAATGTACCAGTAGTACTAAATAGATTTGATTATATTTTTTCTGAGAACCAATTAATTGTGTGACAATTATACTCACAGAGTAGCTGGAGTGTCTCATCTGTCTTTCATTTATTTTTTTATGATTATAAACCTGTTAACTGGTTTGGTTACTGCTTTACTTTCAACAGATGGAGTACAAAGGAAAAGAAAGGATGAAGGTGAACTAGAACGAAAACCAGCAAAACGGAAGTCTGCTGGAAATGAAGATGATTCAATTCCTGGTGGAGTTGATGAGGTGGTAGCAAATGCTTTACAGAACCTTCAACTGGCAAATGATGTACTTGAAGTGCAGCAGAATACAGTTCCTGGTACGCCATCAGAATTAGTACCAACTACTGAACACACCAAGGCATCAGACCCTATGTCAGAGCAAACATCCAACACTGAGTATCAGCCTACAGGTAGAGCTAAATGTAATTGTCTCTATATGTATGCATTATTTATTGTTTAACATGCTTGTAATTAGCTATAACCTGATTTAT
>NW_028301565.1:11922500-12012500 GCF_042242905.1 Orbicella faveolata
CAAATTAGTACTCCCCTCGAATAAGCACCCCTTTTATCTGCCAAAATTTAAAATAAGTGTCCCCCCCTCGGATAAGCAATCCCCTTCCCCCTCCCATCTTGTGGACAAGTTAAATTAGACAACAAAGGATGTATAGTTTCACTCCAGTCCAGCCTTTTTTATACAATCATTAGTAATTTACTTCTTTACAATACAGGAAGCATGTTTCTTTTCTTCTAACTTGCATCCTACAATTTCTTATTTCAGTTTGTTAACACGTTAAGTTTAGAAAAAAAAAATACAAGTACTGACGGCGTCACAATTTAAACTTTAGAATCAGCTTTTTGTGTTAATAAACAGGTTATGTTGTTGTTCAGGTATAGATGATGTATATTTTTTTAAAAAATGATCATGCCAGGCCATGATTTGGGAAAAATTAAATAAGCGCCCCCCTCGAATAAGCGCCCCGCCTTAAATAAGCACCCCCCCCTTCCCCTCCGTCTTCTCCTGAATTTAAAATAACCACCCAGGCGCTGTGTCAAGGATTTACAGTAGTTCAAAAGGGAAGAAATTTAAAATTCTGTGAAAAAATTAGATTTGATCAAATTCCCAAAACAGCCTCTCAATGTAACAAGAAACATTTGTTTGCCTTGACTAATGGGTTTTATCTGGATTTATGACATTTTCTTTATATGGCAATTGTTAAAAATGTGCCCTAAAATGGCCGCTGAGAGCCCTCTTAGAGGGGCAAGACCAAGATGGTCAGACCAGCGCTAAAATACAAATCAAATTGAACTGAAAGTTGTTTTTGTGAATCAGTTAATTAGACCATTCAGCTGAGAAAGTTTGAAGAATTCCATTTTTTCTTGTCCAAATGAAGAAGCTAGTCATAAAAGGGGATAAGTGACAATTTTGGTTGCTTTTCTCTTTTTTTGCTCCAAATTAGCCGAATTTTTGCATGTGGTCTTCAATGTAATAGAAAAACATGGTTCTGTATTTATGTCGCTGGTTTTTGCTTTGTTTTCGAGTTAAAACATATGCAAAAAGCTTGGCTTTTCCTAGCCATGTCTTTAGGAGTTTATTTGTTGAACAGCAAACAGGCAGACTGTTTATAGTGTATGAAGTCAAAACCAAATCCCACAGCATATAGAGCGGAAATCTGGGAACAGATTGTTTACATCGGTTATTGTGACGCGAACACAACACGTGAATCGATCGAGCGTCAAACGAAATGCCATCAAACAAAAAAGAGATGTGCTGCATTAAAGCTCTGTCAACTAATATCTTAAGCATTAATTGTTTTAAAGTACCTTGTATGTCTGCCTGGTGGTTGAGAGGCATCATAAAGCCTCGATAAACCCGTAAGTCATCAGCATGTTTTAAAGAATCAAAATGTGTCCTGAAACTTCGAAGGCAGCTGATATACCGTAATCGTGTTATCGGCATTCGAAGTCAGATCAAGCCAGGTAGCAAAGTCCAAGAGTAGTTCTTGCCCAAGAAAAATACCCTCTGGTGAGTTGTGGCCCATTTGCCAAGTGTTGCTAGCATCAAAGTTTGGAAAGCGAGAACTGGTTTTAGACTTATAAAATTTGTCTTGTATCGACCGCCATGTTTTCCCGCGCACGAGGTGTAAAGACCCTTCCCAGCATGCATTGCGATTACGTTCTGTGGACATTTCTTGAACTGGTAACTAGATTTAAACATAATAATGGCCAGTAAGTGGCGATCGATTGTAACAGATCTGTGATCCAGTTTGCGTTGATTTTATTTCAAATCGGCATGATTTGTAGTGTTTTGAGCTTCTGGGATCAGGGGACATGCAGATCTATGGAGACCCGTACATTGCGCAGAAGGGTTAATCTGTTAATCTGTCAGCCCTATTCATAGAGCGTTTTCACGTGGAGTCATCAAAATCTTAAATCCAAAACTAAACAGCCACCAAAGTTGTTATCCTCATCAGGCATAAGAGGTACCAGCGCATTTTGAACTTGGAAGTTATGGCAGTGTGTGACATAAAGCTACGATCGCGTTTGTCAAAAACTATGTATTTATCTCGGGATTTTTTAGCCATTTAAGATGTTGCCATGTTTGGAAAAGTACGTATTGAAATGTTTATTTGTTTTATTTTTATTTTTATTTACACCTTTTTTGACCTAAAATCAACATTTTTGAGCTTATACGTTGCGTGAAGTTACCATTTTCAGGAGCCCATCATGGGCTCCTACCATTTTGCTGTTTTCTAAGTGAAACCAATATCTTTGCCATCACGTGTTAACGTCAAATCAACATTTTAACCTATTTAGACTTGAAATCAACATCACTGAGCTTATGCGCCGTGTGAAATTACCATTTTGCTGTTTTCTAAGTGAAATTAACATCCTTGCCGTCAAGCGTTTAACGTGAAATCAACATTTTAACCTATTTAGACCTGAAATCAACATCATTGAGCTTATGCACTGCGTGAAATTGACATTTTGCTGGTTTCTATGTGAAACCAACATCCTTGCCATCACGTGTTAACGTGAAATCAACATTTTAACCTGTTTAAACCTGAAATCAACATCATTGAGCTTATGCGCTGCGTGAAATTACCATTTTGCTGGTTTCTAAGTGAAACCAACATCCTTGCCGTCCCACGTTAACGTGAAATCAACATTTTAACCTGTTTAAACCTGAAATCAACATCATTGAGCTTATGCGCTGCATAAAATTGACATTTTGCTGGTTTCTAAGTGAAATCAACCTCCTTGTCATCATGCGTTAACGTGAAATCAACATTTAAACCTTTTTTGACCTAAAATTAACATTTTTGAGCTTATACGTTACGTGAAATTGACATTTTGCTGCTTTCTAAGTGAAATCAAAGTCCTTGTGGTCATGGCGGGCTGATCCTTTGTTATGGTAAACCGAGGCCAGACTTCAACTTATAACAAAGGCTTGGCTTGGCTATTATAACAAAGGATCGGCTCTGTTTATCATAACAAAGGCCCAGCTTCGTTTATTTGCAGCCTCGGCGGGAAAAGGGTGTTAGGTATTTTAATCAAAAGTGAACTTTGTCGAAAATGCTTCAAATTTCGCATGCAGTTTTGTTTAGGTATGTTTAGCATTGAATGTCCAGGAGTTTTTCCGCTAAACTTTGCTTCGTTTTCGGGATATTGCGTATGCAAAAAACCACTCGGTTTTCCTAGCGGTGTCTTTATAAAGCGAAGCAAAAACCAGCGGCAAAAATACAGGAACACGTTTTTCTATTACACTGAATACTACATGCAAAAATTCAGCTGATTTGGAGCAAAAGAAAGAAAAGCAACCAAAATCGTCACTTATCCCCTTTTATGACGAGCTTCTTCAAATGATCTTAGTTGATATTTACAGAGGGCGGCTCTTAATAGGGGTTGGTGTACCTTGAATATTTTTTGCCGTCGGGTTAATTTCTTAGCGAACGTGGAGTCATGTCGAGACAGTCATGATAAACACGTGAATATTTTTATCACTTGAATGTTTTTATCACTTATCACCTTCTATTTCAGACTCTTACCTGCCATCACCTTTTCCAAAACAAAGTTTATTTACGTGTATTAAATTTTGGGTTGCCATTTAATTGAAAGGGGTAAAGAAAATGTGTGGTTCCAGGAAGTATCCATACCTCCTCCATGGAGGGTCACAGAAATTTGAGGGGTAGGGGGGTCTGAAAGAGGTAAATTTCCGAAGGGGAGGGGGGCTACTCAAGGAGTTTTCTTTCCAGTGGGTCTGAGATGCGATTGAATGAACACTACTGTACTTTCCCAATTGATTCAGGTAACCAAACCAACAGAAATGTTCCATCCGCTGAGAAATAAATGTTAGGTTCTTTGTCATATATTTTCCAGTTTTCTTCCCACGTCGTGTGACAGACAGCAATCCTGAGTATCGTGTTTGTTGGATGTCAAGTTGAACAAAATGCTAACGAAGAGGTGCAGTAATACATGA
Organism: Orbicella faveolata; assembly: GCF_042242905.1. Taxonomy (NCBI): domain Eukaryota; kingdom Metazoa; phylum Cnidaria; class Anthozoa; order Scleractinia; family Merulinidae; genus Orbicella; species Orbicella faveolata. Next base: position 11,926,446 of record NW_028301565.1, read on the forward strand.
ACAATGAAGTTGATGATATTTTATACTTTGGAGATCGTGCTGTATTGACCTTAAATGCAGCTCAGATGCTTTTTCCAGCATTAATCATGCCATCAATTAAATGCGATTCATACTTTGTTGATTTCGTTTGATACTCGTACAAAATTATTCCCCATTTCGGACTTGCCGTAACTAGGTTATCACATATTTTCATCATTATCTGTGGTTAATAGTTTGCTTTAAGTGAGCAAAGTCGATTCAAAGCCATTTGTCTTGAACTATATATGTAAACGTGGACAGCGAGGAGCGTTGTAATTGGAGCGGTAGCCAAGATTTCATTCGGTCATTTATAGACCGACTGAACAATGTGTGTTTCACTTATGAAATGTATGACAATTCAAAAAACTAAGGCATAGAATGAATTCACTATCATTTACAAACTATAGAGGCAAAGCGGATGACTTAATTGAAGTATTCCTTCGGTGAAAGAAAAAAATAAAGCCACATTTGGGAAACAGCTGTTTTGAAAAAAATGTTGCATGACAACTTTACTGCTTGTGGAAAGTAATTCGATATGTTGTTTTGACCATGCATAAATTAAAACTTTGACTCGGTTATTTGAAGGAGCTTCATGTACGTTCTGAGATTCTTATATGAAAACTTCCTTTAATGGAGAAAAAGTCAGCTGCTATGCCATTTGGGAATGAAGCACTTCTAAGTCAGTTGTTTATTAGTTTAAACACTGGGTCAAACATTTTAATATGACATGAAGGAACGCGCCACGTCTGCAGTCTACCGTGAAAAAGCACGTCTTTGTCTGCAATGTAACTATAAACAGCTGCGGCTAAATTTTATTACAATTAATGAGGTAAACCTTGCTTTTTATGAATACGGAATTTCTGAGGGGTGGGGGGGGCCCCAAGTAGAAAAATCATGGAAATTCCAGGGGGTAGGGGGAATACTGTGAAGCCCCCTGGAATGGAAAATCCTGGGGGGTGGGGGGTCAAACTGGAAAAAACCCTCTGTGGGGGGTATAGATATTTTCTGGAACCACACAATAGGAAAACTGAATCCGAAAGACCAAAAAGTGGCTGTGACCGCCTTATAGAGGTGGCTAGTTAACAGGGATTGTATTTACACTATTTTACTGACAACAATTTCGGAACTTTGATAACTAGTGCCTTACTAAAGAGTGGCCGCTTAAAAGGTAACCACTTAATAGAGTTTGACTGTAGTTCGCCATCCATAACTTAAAATGTAACTTTACTGTATGTTATAATTCAGTGACTTCTTTTTGACTTACATATGTATGTAATAGTCAAGAAATCCACTATGGCTGAGGTTGGTAGTGTTTGTGAGTCAGAGAAATTGCTTGGAACATCCAGCTCATCTAGCCCAGATGCTAACATGCAGATAAATCAAGGAGCAGAGGATGTATGGGTTGAAAAAGAAACTGAGATGGATGAAAGCTCTAGTGGCCCGGACTCAGAGGTATTTTTGACACGCAATCTGTAAATGCACTGAAATTTATTATTTCACTTTCCAAGATCAACAAAATTAGAATTTTAAAGAAGTATGTTCCTGCATACTCTTTACATTGTTATCAAGAATCTCTATACACTCAGTGCAGAGCGTGAGGTATCAGTGTACCCCAAAAATGCATGACAACTTCATCGAAAAGATATTTCATTTATTTATCTTCATTGAGACCTTAAGTTAAAAAAAGAAAAAACACCAAAAAAGATCGATTTGAAACAAAGTTATAAGGAAAATTGATTCTGTTGATTTCCTTACTTCTACTGGGTGTCATCAGGTTGTCACTTGGCTGTGGCATAAATTAAACCTAAAAGAAAAGTCACATAACAGAAGTGCAGAGTGTTCACAAGGGTTTCATTTTGAATGTTCTGCACGCAGTTCAACCTTTTTGATTGGAGAATTCATTACTTTAAATCATCTATTAATGCTATAATGAGCTGCATATATAATTGCTTATGCAGGAAGATGAAGGTGAAGGAAATCAACCAATAAATGAGACCAGGAGATCAGGTAGTAAACCAGAAAGTGCTTCCAAGAAGAAAAGAAAAAGGAAAAAAGAGAAGAAGAAAAAGAAGGAAGCTAAACAACGAGAAGCCATGCAGTATGTCCTTTTTTAAATTCTGTTGACTAAATTAGCTATTTAATTATGTCAGATCTTTTACAGGGGAATAGATAGAAGCCAACATATGAAAGATCCTATATTTTGAACTGCGGAGAAAGATATGAAGACATGATTGATCATCACAGTTATACACACAGCTTAAGCAGTTAAGAAATTTAAACCTGAAAAAAATTCAGGGTTCTTGGGTGACAGTGGCACACTCTTGCCCAAAAACTCAAAAAGTGTCCCCTCAACCCTGTTATCCTGACATTGATTATGTTTGTCTGCCTGCTGGATAGAATACTGGGAAAATGCATGTGCACGAATACAGTTGCACCTGAACATGGACCTTTATCCCTCTGGCTTTTTTTTTTATCCAAAAAATAAAATATTTGACTTTAAAGCTTCTGAACTGTCATGCATGTGGATGCAAACTTTGCTGTCGTGTTTACTTTTTGCAGTTACTGTAATTGAAAACATAGAGTTTTGGGCTTGAAAGCTTTTTCACCAGTCATGCCTGCTTTTCATTTCACCAAGTCAAATTGAGCTATGCTACAATGTATGGCGATTTAAAAATCTGCACAGTTACAGTACTTGTAATAAGATTTGAAGTTAGACATCTGTTACAGATGTAGTAGTATAAAAGTAGGCAGCTAAGAATATATACTGGTAGGTGTGCATTAGGCCACCTTTCCTAGGGGGTTCTGGGGGCATGCTCCCCCAGAAAATTTTGAAATTTAAACTCTTGGAAATACAATTTCCAGCTTTCTGGGCATCAAAGTTAGTAAAGTCGATGATGAATATATGTTGGAACTGATCTTTTTCGCTCACTGCATGCTCATAAACGAGTTATCTTTGTTTGGGTTTCCAAAGTACATGGGCTTCCTTCACAACTGCAAGCGTAAACATAGGCACGCAAGGCGTGCAAGAGTTATTTTTTGTGAACTATAAGTCTTGGAGATAGGAGCATTCATGGAACTGTTTACAGTAATGATTTGGTTGATTTGACAAGATTTTTTGGTTGCGATGTACAGCAAGAAAGAGACTGGGAGTTTATGATGTACATACGATGTTACGTCGGTAATGGTAAGATAACTAAATAGTAAGCCATAAAATGTTTGACTGAACAAACTACAGTAATCTGACACGTCTCCAGATTAATGTAGATACCATCTTATTTTCTAACAGGCAATTTAATTCGTTCTTTGATACAACCCACACTGTGATTGGTCTGACATGCGCACATGCATAACTCCCTCCCTCACCAATCACGTAGCCCTTCCCCCGGGGGGGGGGGGGGACTCCCTTATATGGGCTATATAGGTCTGTGCGGCCCCGAAGGGTATGGTTTTTCTGCCGGTTTGGTCATAAATAGTGTATCGATTTTAGCTGATTTTGGTCATAAATAGGGTATGGTTTTTGCACTCTAGCCTTGATATGGGTATGCTTTAAGAGGAAGCCACTTTTTCATTATTGTCGAAAAGAAAATCAACAAAAGCCCTTCCCAAATTTATATCTGTATCTTCACGGGCTCCTTCTTTATGGTAATTGAGTTTACTCCCATATAAAAAACAAAAGTGTTAAGTTACCATTTGTAACTAAAGATAGCAAACATCTCGTGAGACCAAGTGGTGACAATTCGTCAGCTCTAATTGAATTTACTCCCTTGTGAAAAACAAGAGTGTCAAATTAGCCATTGTAACTAAAAAATAAAAATATCTAATTATATTTGCATGCAATAAGAACAAAACAATCATTACCTGCACTTACTATGATAAACGTTACAACTGTTTCAAATCTAAATAGCCTCGTCTCCTCTAAAACATGTACTAAGAACTAGAAGCAACGATTCGTGACCTCTAATTGAATTTACTCCATGTGAAAAACAAAAGTATCAAGTTACCTCTGTAACTAAAAATAAAAGTATCTCATGCCATTTGTATACCACTTACTCATGAACTGTTTCAAAACTCAAGGCTCATCTTGTTCATAATTAGCCACCATTACACTGAACATTATGCACTCTAAAACAACTCAGTGTATGTATGTAACTGTTACACTCCACTCCAAACCAGACTAAAAATCACAAACTGGCAACATACACATCGGTCTTTATTTTTCAATTACCAAAGTCCTTGTGTTTAATACAATAAAATGCTTAAGACTTCATATACCTCACTTAAGTTATCTTGAACAAAAATAATTTCCCTTTTCTTCAACTACAATTCGTGTTGGTTATTAATGTGAATAAGCGAAAACCCTGATAACATTGAAGAGAAAAGATTTAGTTTCATTAAAAGGTATCTTCTCATTCCAGTAGTAAACAAGACTCATTAAAATTGTAAAATCGTCACAAAATATCTTTTTGTTCTGTTGACCAAAAATTAATCGTAGTCTCTTCGCTTTTCACACTGAAACTTATCAATGGATGCTGAAATTAACGATACGCCCGGAACACTCATTACAAACTCTGCAGCAATACTTAGGTTTCAATATACAACACGCAAATGATTTGAACCTGGTCACAACCTCTTCATATTCCCAGTAGTGCGTTCCACCTTCCTAAAATACAATTGATCCTATCATAGAAACCACTTCAACTTGTTTTTCATTCACATCTTAAACCTAGTAATAGGGCGGCTCAGGACTCAATTCAAAAACCTATCTAGTGGGAAAAGCTCACCCTTCATCGCATGCTCGTAGCTATATGCCAAACACTATGTTTCTTTGACTGATTATCCAGTTGCAAATTATTATCAAACTCGTTGACATAATCCTCAGCCTAACCCACAGAAAATGTCAAAGTAAGCCCAATATATGAATACTTCCTCCTCTTTCATAGAAGCCGGAGAGTAAAATTTGGCCAATCTGAACTGTAGCAGGATCAAATCTTCTCACAAACCATCTACCTTTACAACAAGAAATTTGATTGGCTGTTTATAGTAGATCCAATCTGATTGGTGTGACATACATACATCTCTCACTCACCCATTGATCCGTAACATACCCGACGTGCCGACTAAGAGGTATTTTTTTCCAAAAAATAACTCAGAAACTGTGAACAGGCTTGTTGAATGAATTTCCAAACTATGAACAAAAAAAATCTTTCATTTCTTTGATTGATGGTCCTGATTGCGTGGCTCCATCTTTCCAAAAATTGCAAAGATGACAAGGTGACTTATCTGCAACTTCAGACTGTACAGTTTTAGGATCAGTTGGTTGATTGGTGAAATTTCATCATTGGAATGAAGTGTTTTGTTTTCGGCAATTAATATTCATCTGTAAGCAGAGAAGAACACAATGGGTTTATGAAAGAACAATTCCAAAATCAAATAAATTTATTCAAATACCTATTCTGGTACGTGGTTTCTTTGAGATCAGTCTGTCCAGAATGTACAGGAGTGTGCTTCGCCGCCATCTTTGCTCCACCAACCACCTGATAATAGCTTGAAAACCTGGTTAAGTTTTATTACCCATACCACAGAAAATGGCTGAATGTTTTGCAATTTGCAAGCATTACATTCGATTGATGTGTATGCTTTTATATACATGAACAGTCGAGGCAATTATGTAAGAAATATTTTATCAGTTTATTTGAACTGAGAAATAGGTAGGCAGTAAGTATTATAAGAGTTGCAATTTTGAAGATTTTGTCGACAAACACAGCCAAGTAGCCGGTGACTCGATGACTCACAGCTGTCGGACCTCTGACAGTAGCCCGCTTCTGATGAAAGCACTGCAGGTACTATTCCAAAAAAAAATTATACGACTTGGGCTTGGGAAAATGTTCATCCAGGACATCTTAAATTTAGAAAAGTACTTAATAAACAGCTTATGAAGGTGTTTCAACCTTTTTTAAAATTTAAATACTAATGAAGATTCTCACTCTGCTTCCGGCATTTTCAGTGAACGTTTCTTCTGTGCCTTTCTTTTTAACTGTGGATTTTTCTAAATCCAAATAAACTGCAAAGACTCTGCACCTAGCAACTGCACCTTCTAAAAACATTACAGCTAACTTTACCTTAAAGCTGCTCTTTGTTTATGATCAATTTCTCTGCCAGTTGGGTTAAGAATATTTTGTTCCCATAATTAAGAAAAAAAATTGTACAAAAAAATACAAAATGCCCCGAGTGACAGAATTAAACATAGTTAAAAAAAACAACAACACATGATTGATCATCTCAGTAATACACACAGCTTAAGCAGCTGTGAAATTTAAGCCTGGAAAAAATTTAGGCTTGAACAGGATTCAAACCCATGACATCTGCAATACCGGTGCAGTGCTTTACCATTGACTGAGCTTAATTGAGCCAACTGGGAGTTGGTCACGTGAGTTTGTAATATACCCATAGATGGTGAAGATACCACTGAATACATGAAAGATCATATATTTGAACTGCATAGAAGGATATGAAGACATGGTTGATCATTGCAGTTATATGCTAGCTTAAGCAGCAGTGGAATTAAGGTATCATAGTAGGTGGATTGACAGTGTATGGAAATTGCAGTCATATGCTGGCGCTTTGAAAGAAAACCCCATCAACCTAAACATTTTCTGAAAGCTTAATAGTTATAGAATACAATCATATCTTTGATACCATTCTTCTTGATTACAGTGCAACCCACGGTCGCTCAGAGCCAAAGATCTTGTTCAACGCTGAACCTGTGGGTTCCACCAGATTTTCACCTCTTCGGCTTCTTCGAAAACGAAAATGGACAAGAAGTTTTCTTGCGTTTTTGTCCTGACATAAAGAAAATTTGACAAGAACAAAAGCTAACTTGCGATGAAACGACCAGCTCGTGAACAGTTTGCGTGCACAAACGAAATATCACACTGAGATTCGCATTACACATGACAACTAGTGGTGAATTTTAATTAGTGGTGTCAACGTGCCATAAGGGGTTAAATGAGATAAAAAAAATAGTCTCTCTTTATCTTACAAAGTAAAAAAGCTTTTCTTCCCATTCTTTTTCCAAAATATGTATCTCAGTCTTCTCAATTTGAACAGCAAAAAATATTTTTAACATTTTTCTTAAAAATTCACCTTAAAACCTGTCAATGTCCAATATCAAAGATATACGCTGTAAACTAAGGCTGCATGCCCCCCTGGCAGCCATGTTGTGCAACATTTTCATTGTTGTAGGGAGCACCCCTGCGAAATAAATTCCCAGTAGTCTGAGAATTCCTAGGAATTCCTAAGAATTCCTAGGAATTCCAAGTTATTCCAAGACATGCAAATTATGCTTTATCCAAGACCTTGGAATTTCTGGGAATATTTGGGAATAGTGGAAGTATGACTGGGAATTATTGGGAATTCCTAGGAATTCCAAGTTATTCCAAGCCATGCAAATTATGCTTAATCCAAGACCTTGGAATTTCTGGGAATATTTGGGAATAGTGAAAAGTATGACTGGGAATTATTGGGAATTCCTAGGAACTCCTATTATTTCCCAGACTGTTTTAAAAAATGTGTTTGGAATATCTAGGAATTTTTGGGAATAGCTAAAACACATGAAATATTGTTGGAAATTTCTATAAATTTCTCAAAATGTCAAAATTAAAGATGAACTCAGTGCATGAATCAGTTTCTGTGAATTAGCAAAAATCAACACGATCATTTCTCAGGAGTACCATACCTTTTTATTGTTCTCAAGCTCCAAGATAATTATTTCCAAACAAATGTACATTAATTCCAGTTTAAGTCTGACAACTCAACATAAAACTATAGCACTGATAACATTGCTTTTTAGATCCAACGTGATTTGTTAGTGTATATGTGCCCGTATGGACCCTTAAATCAAACACCCAGAGTTTAACTGATAGAAAAATGGATGCTCTTAGATTTGATAAATAGATTAAGCAAAAAATTCTGTCAGCATAAATGAATATACATTATTTACAATTTCAATAAAACCAAAAGTATATATATGCATGTATATATTTAATATAATTGTAGATTCACACACATACCCATCACAGCCCACTGTTGAACAATTTTTGACTTGATCCTTTATGACTTTAGGAAAAAGAAGAAGACATCTCTCACAGATGTCATAAATGAAAAGCTCACAGTTTCCACACACTTGCTGTACATTTGTAAAACTGTACTGTGACATTCTCTGGACAAATTACCGGTAGTTTCATTAAAACAAGGATATCTTTAGCAGCCTCTCATTGTCATACAATGTCTTGAAATTAAGGCCAGAATAACCATACAGGCATATTCTTTGGTAGAAAAATTAATGTTTTTTCTTGGGAACCATTAGTTTCACTTTCATCAGGGGAGTCCAGTGAATGGCCATCAGTGTCAGAGTTCTCAATTTCTTCAGAGGAGTCGCAACTGAAACTTCAACATCATTACCTGAATCACTGTCTGTGGACATATCTGAGTTGTTTTGTATTACATCAATTGGTATTTCTGTAGTCTTTTGAGGTATAGGCAACTCAGTTTCATCAAATGCTTCTGTGAAGCTTCAATTCTTGCATAAAGGTTCACTTCATAATCCATCAAAGTCATCCACAACATTTTTGCCAACAGCCATCTCACTCAGGTGAGCCGAAAACTCTGAGGTCTTCTGTTAATGGTGCTGGAAATGATCTCCAAGAAAAAGGGATGCAAGAGAGGGAGATGATGTCAACTGGCCTGTGAAGACTGCCTTAAGCAATTTATGTGGTCGAATCTTGTAGATTTTGGTATGGGTATAGTGGGATCATCAATATGTTTCTTGCATTTCCTTGTCCTCATGGTCACTTTAATTCATGACACAACAAAATCAAAAGAATCAAAAAGATTATGAGTCAGTGGGAAACAAATAAATAACTGACATAAATAAATGACAATGCAAATAAAAAAACCTACATCTTGATGTATTGAAAAGACTATAGATCTCATATCATGTTAATCCTTATAAATAATTCAAAGGAAAAATGAGAAGCATTGCAAATTTATACTTGCTGCATTGTGCTGACTGGGTGTTGAAACACGTGGGCTCTCAAAACAGATTTGGTGGACTAATACAACAAGCTTAAGCTTATTTCGCAGAATTTATCTCGGTTCCTCAGGTCGATCTGAAATCTTTTAGGTGAATTTCGGCCTTTGAGGTTTTTAAAGAGCACACAATGCATTGCTTAGTTTGATTTATTTACAATTATAGCTCATCACAACAGAAAATCCCTATAAAATTGGATTCCTTACCTTTGCAGTGAACTTGATTTAAGTGCCTCACGATCCTTTGTTATCTTGACAACCATCGAGAACAGATCAACCAGTTAAAGTACGTTCCATTTTCCTCCTTGATTTCTTCGTAAAAAGCTTGTGTAGTTATTTCCTTTTGAAACAAGATCCATCTTTCAGAAGACCACCAAAACAGCGTGGAAAGGGAAACAGACTTGCCATCGAAAGCGACTGGTCCGGCAACCTCGTTGCCAGTCTCTCTCTCCTTCTTCTCTAGTTTCCATTCTCTCCTCAACTGATCAACTGAACCAATCACAGCACGCGAATTTTCACGTGACTATCCTGGTGACTGAACGTGACAAAGATCGCGTTATTCATTCGCTTTTGGCGCCCATCTTTGAATTCAGCGTTAACGGTTGATCGCTCGTGCGTTTTAGTAGATTTCACTTCCAAAATTATATCAAAATGGTTTTTGCTGCGGTCCTGTGATCAGAAGAAAACAGCGTGAGTGTCATTAACGAGAAACAAGTTATTCTTGGCGAAGATTTGGAGTTAAAAGAAAGTCTTCCTGTGGATGTTTCAACGGGAAAAAATTCAAAGGGCAGATTAGCCGTATACAGAATTATTTGGTGAGTAATCGAATTCAAGTAACCTTATATTATACAACGTAAATTCTTGTATTTAGACAAAAGCTTTTGAATGAACTTTATCATCACGAATCATACACGAGTGGGTCACTCAGTCATGGCATGAAATGAATTCTGGCTAAAGCAGAGTTGAAACAATTTAGGTTGCCCAGAGTGCGTGCCTGAACAATTTGATTTGTGAGGAACAAGTCGTTTCTCTCGCCTCACTTGTTCAAACGAAATAAATATAGCAGTTCTCTCTGATCCCAGTCATAGTTCTTGACAAAAACTCCAACGAGGCAGCCACAGTGTGCATGAGTTTGATGTCTCCTGTGTGTTTCAGCCTGACTGTATGGCAATCCGTGTTGATCTTCAATTTTTGTCCATCTGTATATTCTTTTGTGTTTACTCTATTATTTACAGTGTAAATGTTCCTTTAATGTTTTAAGTGTCTTTTTTAATATTTCTAAAGTCTAAATTTGGCTAAAAACCGTGATGTATATACAGTGTATCCTCCAATTCGAGAGTTGTTGATACACTTATAGAAGAAGGAAAACCTTGATTTAATCTACTGTAGGCACAAGATTTATGTAACATATTTATCAATAGTATACAAGCACCTTCACAATTATCAAGTCTTCTCTTTTAACATTTCAACCAGCTTACAGTCAGGTCTTAATTAGCTGCATGTATTAAACTGTGAGCACATAAATATTTGGATCTCAGTCTTACAGTACCTCATATATATCGCAATGTAATGTATTTTTTTAATTTTGTTTTAGGTGTCATACAACAAAGATGAACATGAAGAGGCTAGCTGTTGACACCCTAATTAGAGGGCAACAAAAGAAGCTGTGGAATCAACAGAAATAACTGAACAGCAGCTAAGTTTGCCCAAACTCAGCCTTTTTTTAATTTTAAGGAATGTTTCAGTTTTGTTCTTATCATTGATTCCTTACATTCATTAAAATCCAGATTTGTTCCACATAATAACAATAATTTAAGCTAAAATCTTGTGTATGGAAAATTGTTAGATTTGTAAACCAAAAAAGTAAGTAAATTATCTGAAAAAGTTCTCTTTTTATCAAACATGTAAAAGTTTGACCTTCACATCTGTTTTCAGTTTTACTTTTTACTCTTGATGTAATGAAAAAGAAACAGGATAATTATTCTTATGTTTAAATTCATGAAAGCCAATGTAATAAACCATAGATTTAAAACCAGTGTTTGATGTGATATCAGTGACTTTATTTGCTATTTTAATGCTGGACATTAATCATCAAAATTTTGTCTGGCCTACAAATGATACAAAATTCCCAGTTTTTCTCAGATTTTCCAAAAAATTCCAACCTATTCTCAAAAAATCCTACAAATTCCAAGTTATTCTCAGAAATTCCTAGGAATTTTTGAGAATTTTAAGGAATTTCCAAGGTGAGTATATTTCAGTTGGAATTCCTAGGAATTCCTAGGAATTCCAAGTCAGCTCCATGTAAACTTGGAATTCCTAGGAATTCCGAGTCCGAATTACCGTGAAAATTCACACCTTTGATTCCTAGGAATTCCTAGGAATTCTTAGGAATTCCTAGGAATTTTTTCCTAGGAATTCTTAGGAAATTCCTAGGAATTCCTAGGAATTCTTAAAGTTATCTCACAAGGGCATCTGCCTACAATATATGCTGCTAGCCAGTAATTGACCATGAAAAAAAGGGATGCATGGTTTTCAGTTTCTATGCATGCCTGTGGTTCTGTTTGTATGGTTGTATATGGTGCTCTGCTGGGTGGCCCTTTAGGCTGCCAGAGTTCCACTTTAAACTGATGACTAAGTTCAAAGCCATACATGCATGAGATTATAAGAATGCTTATAATTAGCAGCAATGCATTATGGTAAAAGTTTCAAAGCACATGCACGTTTGTTACTTGTTCATGCAAATCTGATCTGGAGAGTATTCTAGCCAAACAAAACATGGATCCATTATGATTTACAATTTTTAGCATACAAAAATACTCTGTGAAGGAGATTTTCAGGACAAAAAGTAAAGTCATTTTGGTGCTTGGTCAGGATGTTTGACCAGACTGAAACAGTGAAACTGTTTTTGAAATCTTCAGATAGATTGAATTCAATTTTGAGTGATTTACTTCAATATAAGGTTAATAATTTTTGTTGAAAGAAAAAATATTTCTGTTGCCCTCTCAAGTGTGAGGCTTAGAAGGTACTTGTGTGTGGTTAGTGATCCCATTTCTTTCTTTCCAATGGATATTGCAAAGTATTTAGTAGTTGACCCTACCATGAAGGAAAAAATTTGACACAATTTTTGTCATGTCAAGTGATCAGCCACATCCGGGGCACTTTTTCAAGGGAGGATGACATACGACCCTGGAAACAACAGCACTCACACCATCTCCTTTGTACAAGTACTGCTGCAGTAGTTTCTGGCACTGTGCAAACAGCACCAGATCAAAGATTGTCAGCTATTCAAAAGTTTTGAGTTTTGATGTGGGTGTATGCTTGTCAAATTTAAACAGGATCAAAATGTTGAAAAGTGATATTTCCTGTGTTGCTGTATTTATGTCCAAATTACAATATAGATTAAGATATACATAGTAATATATGTTTCCAAATTGTAATATATATGTCCAAAATGTCATTAGTGCAAGTCAATTCAATTCAAAGTGCAAGGCAATATATGAACAGTTACATGGGGTACTAGCTAATATCACAAAATATATGTATGTCGAAAACTGTGTGCAATTTATACATCAAACTGTTTGCAAATACGTGAAGAAGTGTGTAAGGTAGGTCAGGTCTACATATGAACGTGGCCCATCAGGCCAGAGCTCATCTTGGTTTCTGTGGCATGAAGCGACTAGGAGTATAACTCCTCTCCCCTGGATGGGATGTTAGCCCATTGCAAGGTTACCCCCAGCATTAAGTTCACCAGTGCCCATTTATACATCTGGGTGGAGAGAGGCACTGTGAGAGTAAAGTTTCTTGCCCAAGAGTGCTACACAATGTCCCCACCCAGGGTTTGAACCCTGAGGCCACGAACCTTGAGGCCACCACACCTCCTACTAGTGTGTCAAGTTATATATAAAATGGACAATGGACACAGCATTTGGAGATATATATATATCTATTGATATTTTGGACATACCGATATATATTACCATTTAGATACATATATTACAATAATTATTTGGATATATATATTGTAATTTGAACATAAATATAGCAACTTGATGTGTAAATATCACTTTTCAACGTTTTGCTCCTGTTTGACAAGCATTCACAGTTCTAACTGTAATTTTCAAACACACAGTGCAGCAGATAGTTAGCGGTCTGATACAGTGACAGTGTTTTGAATACTCTCTGTAATGCTTAAAGTTTTAAACCAGTTAGAACTTGTCAAAGACCATGGCTTTTAAGTTATATTTTTTTTGTAAAAAATACCCCTTAGTCAACAGGTTGGGGTATGTTATGAGTGGGTCAATGGATGAGTGAGTGAGTGAGAGAGATGTATGTATGTCACACCAATTAGATTAGACTACGAGTAGTCCCTCTTTCGCCTAGTCTGTCAAGCAAGACTGTAAATAGACCACGAGGAAAAAATGGCGGCGTGAAATCCTGGGGGTGAGACGCACGTGAGAGAAGGGACTACCGCTTAAGCCAGAGAGTTTGAATTATGCGTTGCTCTCACAATGCAAAAATATGAGTGGCTTATGTTACAAGCGTTGACAGCACATCATCAACATTTGAGATACATGTGATGTCTTGCAGGAATGTTTATCTCACTCTCTGAAAATGGGAAGCTTTGGGACCGGAGCAAATCAAAGCGTCGGAATTGTCTCACCGGCTATGATGTTCTTGTGATTCTGCCAACAGGCTACATATGTGGAAAGAGTTAAATTTCGCAAGTGTTTTGTTTGGCAAAGCTTTTTGCCTTGAACCCAAATGAGAGCTTGTGTTAGTGATTTCATCACTCAACGCAAGAGAGCAATTTTATTCAAGACATCTCCTGGGGTTATTGACAACAGGCAATAATGAGAGGATGTCAAGATAAGGAATCCTATTGGATATACGTGTAATGAGATTGAAAATTAACTCCAAAAAATCACTCGGCCGTGACATGTCAAAATCTCTGGCTTAGGCGTTAGTCCCTCCTTTCGCATGCTTGTCCCCAGGAACTTGTGCAGCCATTTTTTCTCGCAGTTTTCTAATGCGTCACGCCCAATGGACTAAGCGAAAGACGGACTACTCATAGTCTACAATCAGATTGGGGCTACTATAAATGACCAATCAAATTGCCGCTTGTAAAAGTGAACCATGTTTGTGAAGATTTCTTCCTGATTTTGGAATGGCCATCTTTGCTTTTCTATAAACAGAAACAGTTATTCTTGTATTGGCCTTATTCCGTCACTTCCAATGCTGCGTTTACTGTGGTTAAGCCCAGGACTTTGTAGATGGGTTTCAAAAGATTTCAAAACTCAACAATCAGCTGAGGAATCACTATCTTTGGTATAGACTAACATGTCATCAAGGCTTTCCTTTTGCATTACTTGAAATTTTGAATGAAATGAGTCTCTGCTGCTCGACAACTTGGTGATTTCTAGAGGAACGATTGATGTTAGTGCAAAATACACTTTTGTGATGGTGAGAGGGCTTTTTTCCGTGATGGTATTCGCTAGGTCAATTCCCATCGATATCATTTGCATCACGTGCAAAAAGAATTAAGTTGAAACCATTTATGTTTGTGCAAAAGTTTTCAGTTTGTGAATCTAAGTCTCAATTAAGTAGGGTTATTATGGAGTAATACTGTCTTCTTATTAAAACGTTTCTTGGAGTTAATACTGAGATACTCATTTGAAGTGGTTTTCTCGGTCAAAACCAAAGGAATTACCAATGGCTGGTTATGAATAAGAACACTGCTGGAGTTTTGAAATTTGTTTTTGTCGCAGGTAAATGCAACGAGATATTTTTAATTGTTAGTTTCAAATGGTAACTTGACACTTTTGTTTTTCATTGACAAGTAGTTTCAGTTAAAACTGACAAATCAGTGACTCTTGTTCACACGGTCAGAGTAAACAAACGAGAAGCCAATCCAGCGGCATGTCCAGACTTGATATAAATGTTTTGAATTCTCTTTTTGTATAGTCTCTTTAGCAGCATTGTAATATCTTGCATTAATGGCAATTCGTAAAAATGGAAATTCTTTTCGGAGACTTTTTTAAAGGTTTGTTTTATGGAAACTCTTCAAATATTCCTGATGACTCCATGGCGGCAAGTTAAACCACAAATTAATGAGATTAGACTTTGAGGCGATACAGTGGTTCTTTCATTTTGAAACAGATTCCTCGCTTAGTTCAAAGATGTAAACTTATGTCTTTCTGTAAATGACTTTTTGTCACCAAAAAGGCTCTCAAACATTGAGAAGGGTAATAGGACAAGGAAACTTCCCAAAGTCTACAGATTTCATGGCATCTTGCAAAATTTATACAGTTTTTCATGTGTCTGGTTGTTTCAAGTCTTCAATTAGGTAACACTCTTTACCTTCAATTATGTCTTCTCGTTTAAATGGGTTTTGAAATTGATGTTAATTTGAAGTGGTTTTGTGGAGTATCAAAACCGAAAAAACTACGATCATTGCTGGCAACAGAATAAGACCATACTATCATGTGAAAATGTTATAATTGAATTGTAAATTATACCTCCCAACTCAAATACGTTTTGCGATTGGAGGAGAACATGTCATGTGTTGTGGGTCAAAACTCACTAACTCCCTAGGGCGAGCAAAACTCACTAACTACCTAGGGAAACACCATCTTGAACTTTCAACTTGCACGTGATCAGGTTGTGCTCCTTGAAACCGCAGCAAATTTTTGTGCTAGCCAGCATCAAGCAAACATATTTTTTGCAGTTTTTTTTTCTATTTTTGAGTTGGAAGGTATAATAAAACACTTAATGACTGGCCTTGCGGGAAGCAGTAAGCTTTGTTTCCCCTTGACCTCAATGTTCCCCTCGGCTTTGCCTCGGGGAACATTGAGAGTCTTGGGGAAACAAACTCACTGTTTCCCTTGGGGCCAGTCATTAAGTGCTTATTGGTTCTTGTTACACCTAACGTGCAAACCAAAGACCTGGAAATTGTGTCTGCTGAACTAACCACCTACTGCAACAAGAAAGTGTTGTTCACTTCTGTTTATTGGCCAGATCCCGACAATGATCCAACAAACTGGTTAGATGAATTTAATAATTATCTTGACCTGGCTTGTGAAACATACGAGTTTATGGTAATTTCACGAGACATGAACTTGTCGAAGATCTCATGGGACTCTTTAGAAAACAACAAAGGCACTAGAGAGGTGTCGTCCTTGGATATACTGAATGGTCACTTTTTGACGCAAATGAATTCCACTCCTACCCATGGCGATAAGGTCTTAGACCTCGTTATCACAAGCGTGCCTGATCACGTTCGCGTGCGCGAAGTGCTGAGCCCACAAGAATCCGGCGTTTTTACCGACCATGGTGTGGTGTGTTTTGAGTTTCGCGCTTCTGCGAAGGCTCAGCATAAAGTGAATAGAACGGTATTCGATTATCGGAAAGGGGACTTTGAAGGACTAAGGCGTGCGCTCGAATCTATCAATTTATGCAACCTTGTACAGGACAGTGGAAACATCAATCTTGACTGGACTGAATGGAAGGATGCATTTATGAGTGCCGTATCAGACTATATTCCAACTAAGAAAATTAAAGGCAGGAACACCCCTCCTTGGATCACTGGGGAAATCATCCATATTTTATGGAAAAAAGAGACAGCCCGGCTGAAGCTAAGAAAATCGACGGCAAACGAGCAACAGCATCAAAAATACAAAGAGCTGCGAAAAAAAACGAAGGCCCTGATCCAAGAAAGCCAAGAGCATTACTTTGGATCTCTGGACTCTGACCTAGCACGCAGACCTAAACGCCTTTGGTCTATATTCAGACTCACCAACAAATCACGCAGCTTTCCAGAGTTTATGTCATCTGGTCACCTGAATGGACCGGGTAGTCAAGCGTCAACGCTTGGACGGACTGCAGATTTGTTCAACTCGTACTTCGCATCTGTATTCTCTGTTCCTTCAGAGGTCCGGGCACATCCAGCACGGCCATCGCCTTTAGATGGGCCCCTATTCGTTGACTTACAGATCTCAGTCACAGAGGTTTTGGCCTATTTAAGGCAGCTGGATGTAAATAAGGCAACGGGTTCTGACGAAATCCCTTCCCGTCTATCAAAAGAAATCGCTGAACAGATCGCATCATCTCTCACGAAGCTGTTCAACAAATCCCTGCGGCTAGGAGTGGTTCCTTCAGACTGGAAGCTCGCAAACTTGGTCCCAATCTTCAAGACAGGGAAACATGAGCTCGTTGAGAACTATCCCCCAATCTCCCTTCTCCTGTTATCTCAAAGGTACTTGAGTGCTGTGTATTAGCAGGACTGAAAGATCATTTACATCACAAGATAAGCCTCTTCCAACATGGCTTCTTAGCTGGCAGGTCCTGCGTTACTCAACTAACCAGCGTTCTTGACTACATAGGGGCGCAGCTCGACACTGGGAGGCAGACGGACGTTATTTATCTCAATATGAGTAAGGCGTTTGACAAAGTTGATCATCCCAAATTGCTTGATAAGCTTTGCCAATTTGAAATCGCCAGCTCACTACGCAATTGGTTCAAATCATACTTACATGATCGCAAACAATGTGTGACAGTCCTCGGCACCACATCTGAACAGCTATCAGTCACTTCTGGTGTACCTCAAGGGTCCTTGCTAGGCCCAATGCTGTTCTTGCTATTTGTTGACGACCTCCCTGACACTGTTTCGTCTTCTATGCTATGCAGATGACACTGAAGTTCTTAGAACGATCAACTCTGCCACTGACTGTGCTGCATTGCAAGCAGATCTCAACAGGCTGGTTGACTGGTCCGAATCATCCGGTCTTTTATTCAACCAGAAAAAGTGTAAATGCCAGCGAATAGCTAGAAAGAAAAGTCCACAGGCATTTCAGTATTCAATCAATGGCACAGTCTTAGAAACCTGTGAATCTGAAAAGGATCTTGGTGTGTGGGTCTCGAGTGACCTTTCCTGGGACAAGCAAATCTATGAGCAATGCACCAAAGCAAATAAGCTTCTTGGCTTTGTCCGGCAGGTGTCGAAGAGTATACAATCTATGAGGACACGCCAAACATTGTTCCTGTCTATTGTCCGTGGCCAACTTGGCTACGCCTCCCAAGTATGGTCTTCCCAGGCAGTAGGCCTGCTGAAGCAAGTGGAAGCTGTCCAGCGACGCGTAACAAAGTACATCCTGAGGCTCCCTTTTCGCTGTGACATTTCATACAAGACCAGGCTTCTGATGACCAACTTAATTCCACTATCCTTCTGGCACGAGTATTTGGACATTGTTTTTTTTATAAACCTGTAAATAATTTAATATATGTAAATAGTGATGCTCTACCGGTTGCTAGGCAACCGGTCAGAATAACAAGATATTCTAGAAATAGCTCTGTCACTCATATACCTAAGAAATGCCGTACTCTTTCCTATCAATGCTCGTCTTTTGTCCGATGTACTAGAATCTGAAACGTTTTGCCTGAAAGTCTTAAGGAACACAATCAAACACCCCTTGCTTTTAAGAGATCCTTACTAAAATATTATACAAATGCTTTAGATATTTTTGATCAAGAAGATATAAGGACGTGGCGGACAATTTGCCCAAAGTGTAATACCGCTAAGACCTTAACGCGCCCACTACATTGCTGCTTTTAAGCTCCCTACACTAGATTTAGATTTATATATATTGTATAATTTTGTCTCTTAATTATATCTAAGGGGGCCGCTGTAATTGGCTAAGCTGTAGCGGCTCCCCTGGCCATTTTGTTTTGTTTTGCTGTCTGTTTTTGTTTTTGTTTTTGTTTTTGTTTTTTGTTTTGTTTTTTTATTTTGTTTTTTTTGTTTTTTTTGTTTCCTCTTCTTTTCCTTTTTCTTTATATGTAATAGAAGGCCGAAGCTTAATAAATAAATAAATAAAGAATCAACACCAATCTGTGGGTTACTGTTAGCTGCCATTGCAGACTGCATGATGTTTAGCTGCCTTGCTGGTAACAGCTCCATGTAGTTCTAATAAATAAAGCCACTTATTGACTGTTAAAATCAAACCTTGATAAAAGTAGGCTAGATATCACGTACTAAGGTGAAATAAATTCTAAATGTTCTTTTTCGCTCTACATTGTAATCAAACAAACTTGTTGGATTAACCTTATCATAACTGTTAAGAAGAGTCCACTGAGTGCTGCTACATCCAGGGGCTCTATTCACCAAAAAAATAACTCTTGCACGTCTTGCCTGCCTATGTTTATTTATTTGTCCCTGATTATGGACTGACACTGAACAAAATCATGATTAAGTGGTTATGAGCAGAGGTTTCCTCAGTTGTGTCTCACTAAGAAGAAAGAGAAAGGCTCCTCTGTCTTGCAGGGTAGCAATGCAGTCACACATTACTTGCAGTCAGACAAGTTTCTACCCTGCCTGAGAGATATTAAAAAAGTAGAATCTATGGTTATGATGAGCTATCCCCATGTTCAAGAATGGCTTCGACTAAATCAGCTGACACCTAATGTCAAAAAATGCAAATTTATCGTATTGAAATCTCACTAGAACAATTTAATAACAAATTTGACAATTAAATTAAGCAACCAGGAAATCAAAAAGTGAAGTTCCTTGGAATAATTATTGACTATCACTTAACATGGAAAAGTCATATTGAATATATTGCAACAAAAATGTCTAAAACTTTAGGTATTCCCCATAGATTTTGCTTGTATATATGTCAATCAATTACTTCTGAAAATTTGACATAATAGTTCAAGGTTTATCCATATCTCCATTGTGGTAATATTTTGGGGGCAAACAATTATCTCACAAAACTTGACAACTTAGGCCCATTCCAAACGCTGCTCCATTGATGCGCTGAACCTAACTGATGAGTTAAGTACGGCAGAAGAGCGTCGTTTGAATCAGTTTGGTTTGGCAGGTTAGGTTTGGTACAGCAAACAACATTAAATTCAGCAGGCCTGTCACACTATGCAACGTTGGAGCGGTAGCTGATTCATATGGGGTTCTCCTCATGTGTCGAACCTAATGCATAAATTACTGTGATGTAGTTAACAGATGACGGGACTCGTGATTGGCTCAAAATTGAATGGCGTGACCAGACATGCATGAAGCTCGAAGTCATTGCTAAAAATAAAGACAACAAAATATGCCTTTGATTTATGAGAGACAGGACTGTATAAGCGAGTTTCTTTAGCACAAATTCATATTTTGCTTTTTATTCGTAATAATAGCCCAGCTTATGAGATTTCCCTTTGACAAGTCGAATTAACCAGGAGAAAACCTGTCTAAATACAAACACTGAACCTTGAGTTTATATTTGCTTCCCTAAATATTGCCTTAACAATGAAATGTTACTCAGCTTTTTTATTTGGACAGAGTTCTTGAATTCAGAACGCATATTTTCTCGTCGAAAATTGTTACCACCAGTTTCCCGAATTAAGTTCAATGCAAGTACACCGTCTGAACCAGCCGTTGCTCCAAAGTCACTCTAAAGTCGAACTTAATCAAGTTTGGTTCAGCACATGAGTGGAGTGGCGTTTGGACTGGGCCTTACTAAAACTCCAAAAGAAGACATTGCAATTTCCGTCATATAAAGCTCCCTCTGGTTCACTTTTTTAAAAACTGAATAGACATTAAGAGTGTGTCCATGAGAAAACCAGGCAGGAGGTGATACAGCTCAAATTACTGATTTTGCTCAAACTTGGCACAAATGTTGGGTTTGGTGAGTGAATGATTGTGGCAAAACAGTAGATCAAAATATTTTATTCCCTTCAAGTTAGGGGGACCCCCTGCAAAAATGGCTATTTGACACTAATTTATGCATATTTAATTAGCCATCTTTAGTTTGGTACTTCTACAACAAGAAAAGCCATGTGAAGATGAAATCCACTGGAACATGTTGTAAAACTACCAGTCTAAAAGCACAGATATTCATTTTACCTGGGCAATTTGATTTCTGTCCATGGCTTCATCTTAAGTAAGGTGCATATTTTGTAGTGATGTGAATAGCCTTTAATTGATGGCAAATATCTGCACTGGGCAACAGCAAATACACATTATTCTAACATGGATAGTGAGAGCAATCAACAAAGTTCTCAAAAAAGCCATAAAATGTTTGGGGACTTCAATATTTTTTCTGTGCAGGTGTACTGTTTACATATAACTTTACGATTTATGGCCATTTCATGAACATCTACTAAAACACAAAAGCTGTTTCTCTGTCTTAACCTAACTCGAAATCAACAAGAAATAACTAGCTAAGCATTTTCCTATCAATTACGAGTAAAAATTTGGTGAAAAGAAGCACTTGAGACAGTTCTTTCAAATATTTTCGCAACTATATCTGCTATATCTTGAGGCATATCGATGTGAATACTGCAGCAGATGATTAAACTCACAAGCTCCCTTAACTTATGTTTTCAGATCTAAAATGGAATGAAAACAAGAAATAACTACTACATACATGTCACTTAGACGCGATTTTGGGCTCTCTCGATCTTTGATTGTTGGATTGCAAAATTGTCTTCTGTATACAGTTGCTTTGACCTGGCAAGTTTTAAAGAGAATATCCATTGCCATTTTGCTTTCATGGTCACAGATGCTTGCAACTTGTTGGCATCGTTACTCAAAAGGCTGTTCAAAATCCACAGACAGCCATCACTGCTGCTATATAAAACATACAGATCTCTATTGAAACAACCCGCCGAACACTTCGCTATTTTTGATGACATTGAGCCGACGCCATCATTGAAAAGTAAGCGGTTCAGTAGGTAAATCATGTATGGTAATACAAATTGTACCGTACAATATCGTCAAAGATTGTGGCATGTTTTGTCATGGCTTTTGAAAGTAATTTATATGTTACAGTAGTAGTGATGGCTCTCCCTGGATGTTGAACAGCCTTTTGAGTAGGTTCATCGACAACCTGTTGATATCTCTGATGATGAAAGCAGAATGGTAATGGACATTTTTCTGTTAAAACCTGTGTCGAAGTTAACAGGAAGATGGACACAAAACTGAACATTTTGAAAGGGCATCAAAATCCAAAAATCAAAGAGATGGCAAAATCGCATCTAAGTGACCTGTATGTAGTAGTTTTGTCTTGTTTCCATTCTATTTTACACCTAAAAGCGTAAGGTGAGGGAACGTGTGAGTTGAATCATCTGCTGCAGTATTCACATTGATATGCCTCAAGATATAGCAGATATAGTTGCGAAAATATTTGAAAGAACTGTCTCAAGTGCTTCTTTTCACCAAATTTTTACTCATAATTGATAGGAAAATGCTTAACTAGTTATTTCTTGTTGATGTCGAGTTAGGTCGAGACAGAGAAATGGCTTTTGTGTTTTAGTGGATGTTATGAAATGGCCATAAATCGTAAAGTTATATGTAAACAGTACACCTGCACAGAAAAAATATGGAAGTCCCCAAACATTTTATGGCTTTTTTGAGAACTTTGTTGATTGCTCTCACTATCCATGTTAGAATAATGTGTATTTGCTGTTGCCCAGTGCAGATATTTGCCATCAATTAAAGGCTATTCACATCACTACAAAATATGCACCTTACTTAAGATGAAGCCATGGACAGAAATCAAATTGCCCAGTTGAAATGAATATCTGTGTGTTTAGACTGATAGTTTTACAACATGTTCCAGTGGATTTCATTTTCACATGGTTTTTCTTGTTGGAGTAATACCAAACCAAATATGGCTAATTAAATATGCATAAATTAGTGTCAAATGGCCATTTTTGCAGGGGGTTCTCCTAACTTGAAGGGAATAAAATATTTTGATCTACTGTTTTGCCACAATCATTCACTCACCAAACCCAACATTTGTGCCAAGTTTGAGCGAAATCAGTGATTGGAGCTGTATCACCTCCTGCCTGGTTCTGCCTGGTTTTCTCGTGGACACACTCTTAAACAAGTTAACAATTTTCTTCTTAACCCTTTCTGTTTCAATCTTAGGTCAAAATTACTCCCAGTGTATTTTGATGATTTCCTTGTAGAAAATACTCACAGTCATAACCATCGCACAAGGAAGTCTAATAATCCACACAAAAAGTTTAATAGGAAAAATTTGGGTGTTTACTCGACTAGAAATAAAGTGATTAATATATGGAACACTATTCCACATGAAATAAAACAGTCGTTTTCAACAAATGTGTTTAAAAACAGATTAAACAGTTTTTACTATCAGAATAATATTCACCTATTGCAATTTAATTAGTACTAGGTTACAATTCTCGCATGTTGATTTGAAATAATGTAATACATAGGCTTACATTTATTTACTTGCTTTTCCCTTACACCAGATTTATTAGACATTTTGTAAATTAAGGTCATTCATAGGGGGACTATATTGTAAAAGCCTCTAAAGGTTTCTTTAGTCCTCCTCCATGCATTCATATTAGTCTTAATTTAATTTGACATGTATTGACCAAAATGGAAATAAACTTGATTTAATTATCATATTCCTTCAGGATAGACTGGGATCCCATTCAGGGTGAAGTCAAAATAATCTATAGTCCTTTCATCCTATGGAAACCAGTGGTCTGATGGACCAGTAGGCCCTTTTAATATTAGAGTTGTTGACTTACCTTTGTAACAACGACAACAACAACGTTTACTTGTACTCTTTCTTGTCTACAATTTATAATGAATACATAGTTACAAGAAGTAAAATTAAAGTTAGTTTAATTTGTAAACCAACTGTGAGGATACGTTTCCCAGTTTCCAATGGAATTACTTTGTTGAAGGATTTAATGCATATTGTGACAGTGCCAGCAACAAATTTGGTGATGGAAAGTGTTTATTTTGCCATTTAGGTTGGGTTATGCCCCAGCAACTTTTCAACAGCCAAGTACTTTAATGTGAGGAACTGCTGTAATACCGCTGAAATACAGCAATGAAATCACAATGTTTTAATTTGTATCACCAAAAAAAAGAAAATTTTACAGTTTTATTAGTTCCAAAGGAATAATAGAGTAATTATTAATTATTGATTATCAAATAATGGTTCATTTGTCTTTTTTGGTAGGCGAAAAAAGGTACAAGACGCTCTGAACAATCAAGGATCTGCGCAACAGAATGGTGATGATGCTCGAGAGAACGAACATGACAATGAAGATCGTCAGCTTCAGGATGAAGAAAAGGAAGATAAAACTAAAAAATGCCCTGTTGACAGTGAAGAAAAAAACAAAGAGGACAAAGGGTATTTTGGCAAACATAAAGAAAAGAAAATGACTATCGTTTTTCATGCTGTCCTTTCACCTCATTTCAAATTTGAAAAGAGTCAAGGTGACAGGATCTTCATGAGGTTTGGTGGAATTGCTTTTGGAGATTTCGATGAGGATGTTGTGGAGGTGCACCCAGAAAGGTAAGCTTGCAGTCTATATGTTATATCAAGGTAGTAATTAAATAATGTGGTGATTGGCTAGTTGTATGGTCACTTTATTTTGTTAAAATGTATATATTTTTTTACATTTCATTGATATTATTATGATAATAATAAAATCAACGAAATGTGATACTTTCAGCTGCAACTCACCCAGGCATCAAAAGTGCCTGGGTGAGTTCCAGCTGAAAAGTATTACATGAGTGACAATGACACACTACTTTAGGCAGCAGGAAAGCAAGACTAGAAGGGAGGCGATACACCTCAGGTGGTGCTGGTGTAGATACCCTTAAAATATAAATTTTCCAGGCCTACCTTTAGGAGTGAGGCCAAGAGGTGCCCTCCTGGGGCCTCTCCTGGAGGCAGTTCAGATCGGATGATACCAGGGATAGTATGAATATTTTTTACAATGAATATCTATCTGGACTTTTCTCCAGTAGGCCAGAGCTTACTGTTGGATAAAATGTAGCAAATAAATGCACGTCCCTGCTATGAACCTTTAACTTATATCAAACTTCATTGCAATAAGGATTGTCATATTAATGTCCTGCCTGTGTAGCAAGCGTTTCGAAAAAAGCACGTGAAGGGAACAAAACTGCACTTTCTCGGACCCGGCCATAGGTATTTTGCTCTTGATGTGTTCAGGATGTCGGATTATGCATGAATGTCAAATTTCCGATTTCACTTTTTGATTGACGGGCTACTGACCAATCAAATTGCACTATTGCTCTCGTTCGTGGGCGAAAAGAGTTTGGTAAAATGTTTGGGATTAACTGTAGGCAATTCTTTTTCTCTTCACCACCTCCTCCTTGCTCACCCCCTCCCCATTGCTCGCCAATCTTTGCTCACCCCAGGCACGCCCCTTTGCTCACCTGCTTGCTTGCCCACTTGTAAGATCACTCCATGTGGAAAAGGAAAGGAAACAGCTGCTATGCAGGCTATGTTAATGTTGCAGTTCCCAGAGAGTTATGTTTGTTTACTTATGATAGATGAGTGAAATAACCACAAAATATGTTGCAGGGATCACTGCTCTGCAATTGGGTGTCAGATAAACTTGCATTACAACAACAGCAACAACAACAATAAGCTTTATTACCAAATAAAAAAAAACAGAAACTTTACAATATAATATATTAATACAAAAAAGAGGTAATGTTTACTCAGAATAACTAAAAAACTAATCGAGGTGAGTAAAACTAAGTAATGTTTAAGTACAGGAGGTAGGTTGGCACTAAAGCTTGATGAAAGCAATTAATTACTTGACTAAAAGCTTAACTTATCTCCCCAGCACTAAAACCTGTGCTGGATCATACAAGTCAGCAGAGCTAACACGTGTGTACTGGAAACCTAAATCTAAATGGCACTACAAGCTGAAACCTCTGGTCAGCATCATGCTAGATTGTATACTGTTGTGACTTGCTCAAATTTACTATTTCCCCAGCACTAAGAGCTGACACCACCACCACCTGCTGGACAAGAAAAAGTAAAAGGAGCACTAAAAAGTGCCACTAATTTAAGTAAAACCAAAGCTTGGGAAAGTCACTGCAAGACTTAACTGCTTACAAATTATAACTGTATGACAACCAAGACTTTAGTGATAGTGTCATAGAGAGAGATTAACCCCACTTTACTAAAAAAATAACAACTATCAAGCATCCAAAGGAAGGGAGGGTGGGAGTTACAATTTACTATTTAGTTACAATTTAGAAGACAATAGTGGTATAGCTAGCAAATGATGCTAAAGTTCAGGCTAGCACTCTTTATAGCCAGAAAGTTGTCTGGATGTCACAAAATTTTGGTCAAATTTCACAGGTCTTGCATAAGTCCAGTCATGATGTATTTTAAAAAAGCTTTTTGTTAAAATAATGATGTTAATAAAAAGGCAAGTGCTTTGTCTTGATTTATTAACCAATTGACGCCTCTGTCAGCCGTAACTGGCTGTGACAAGGATTGCCCTTTGTCCCACTTGTGACACCTTCACCTTTTGCCAAAATTGGCATCACTTATACTCAAGTTCTGCAGGAAAAAGAGATCTTTCCAATGATACCCAGAGTGATGGGTCAGTTGAGCATGAAATATGCATGAAATGTTCAGAAATTGGAGGGAAAAACTCGGAGCAAAATTTCCCCAAACTATACTTAGCTACTCTGTGGTAAGAATTTCCCATCTTGATTATGCTTTCTTGGGAATTCTTGGACCAGAAGCAAGCCCACAAGAATGTCAAAAACTGCAGCAAAAAGATAGAAAAGGAGAAAAAGGAAAGGTGAAAAAAATTGAAAAAAAGCCTTGTGACATAGCTATAGTGGTCACTTTCTTGTCCAATATCAAAAAATTTGTGAGCATGCCTAAGCAAAAATGTCACAAAATGCGTTGCTAGTGCCAGCCAGCCAGATGGTACAAGTTTGATAGCTTCTCTCGGACAAACCAAAGATTTTTGGATGGTTTTTCTCTAAGAGAATTCTTGGCTCAAAGCCTTGGTTGTCACACTGAGTGCGTCATGATGGGCCTGAACAAAATTACTCGTGCCCATTCTACTAGATGGGCAAGAGTCTTTTTCATGGTTTCTGATGCCATCTTGCTTGGGGGGCAAACACAGCAAAAATTACAGTCAGTGAGCGGTAAAAGTTTGATGCCTGATAATTAGAGAATGTAAAACATTCTGAAGATTTCATGAGTTACAGGAAAAGGATACCTAACACAAGTTTTTAGGTGAAATTTGAAGAACATAGATATGCTGTGGAGTGAGGAATTGCGTTTTTAAATTTTCATACAAATGTCTCTAAATGTTCCCACAAATTGCGACCCGATTTTAGAGACAAATATATGCAAAAGTGATAACATTAATCTAGCTTTTCTAGCGAGGCTATTTCCCTGCAATAGACCATATACATATTCTCAGTATTGGACTGGAACTAGCTTGCAACTGAGTCTCAATTGCGGGAGCCTTTTTAAATACAAACTTATCTCTTTTTTATGATATTCCCCCGAATTAGCCTCCATTGCAAGTTAGTTCAAAGCGAATACTGGGAATGCAAATGTGGTCTATTTGATCAGTAATCCCTTTTACCCGGTATCTGTAGTTTTCAGTTCATAGATATTTGCGAACTTTAATTTTTCCAGTAGTGTTTAGACATTAGATTCTCCACTTTTTCTATAAATTTACTGAAATTTTTACCGTAAGGTCTATGTTTATCACACTAACATGTCACACGGGAATGCTGTTTACCCAGCCAAACAGCCTAGCCTGCAGACACAAGAATTTTGATGACTAAGTGGGCAGTTCCATGGTAATATAGGCATGCAAAAATAAATAAATACCCTTCTGTAGATATAAAGAATGTCACTGTCTGTATTATTTGGGTCTAGGTACCTGGAAAATGAGTTAATCCTTGTTCAAGCAAAGCTCTTGGTACCATGTTCCCTTGCTTCTCGCAAAGTCCCTTACAAGTATGTTGTATTCAAAGCAAAAAGGAAGGATTCAAGGGAAAAAGAGAAGTATTTGTGGGAGTACTTAGTTAGCTGGGGAGCTATGAAGAACAGATGCCTCCAAATACCAAAAGACAGATGTCAAACTGGAGGTATTATCATTTGATGCATTTTTTCTCTTCCTTTTCACTGGCTGAGAGCCTTCCACATGACCTACATATAACTGAGCTCAAATAATGGACTGCTCATGCATAATGTGTAATTCCAGAAAATATCAAGACTCCCCACCCTTGTGCAACTTTACACATTTCTTTACATTTTTTGGTCTGATACAGCCCCCCATCCCACAGGAAATTCCAATGTCTTCTGTAGGGGTAGTATGGATATTTTCTGGAACTGCACAATACTGTCTAAATGTGTTATGCCAAATTAATGTTCTGCTCATTTGGATTAGTTGTGAGTGTTAAGCCATGTACAGTGCTTGCTGATTGCTGACTGAAGACCTTTGGTAAAGAAAAATAAAGATGAGTGAGCATGTGTTGTTACAAACTGACCCATTGTTGCCACTCTTGTGTGAAAAATGATACAAGGCTTCCCTGAGCTGTCAGAAAGTGATTTAAGTACAAAAACAAATTTCGTAATCAAGTGATAACTTTTTGAACCTCGTTACTACAAAATATCATGACTTGCCAGTGTCTGGTAGGTCAATTATCTGCCTTAGCCCTCATCTTTGGCCAATAATTAGTCTGCTCACCACTGTACTGACAAATCACAATATTTTGCTCAACCTTGTCCAATCACTGTTGCATGTACCTGTAATTATTTTCTATCAGCTGATACTTGTATACCTGGTATATACACTACTGTTTCAATGTACATCATTTTAAAGAAAAAAATGTCAACATGTAGCATTCCTTCTTTAGCAATCTGGCACCAGTATGATGACACTATTTTTAGTCCACCTGGCTGGCTCCAAAGTCTTTGCAACAAGATGCCATTTTTAAAGAGCATGGATCCTGCTGATGGAAGGAACATTGCAACCTGTGCCATGTTGCCTCGCTGGGAGGGTTTCACTACAGATGAAGCTAGGACAAATATGACCCCCTGGGAGGCAGTAGAGGCTGTAAATGATATAGCTTACTGCATGACAGAAACCCTGGTGGAGGAAGGTTGGCACTTCACAAGAAACATTCCTCTCTCATATGACTTCAGCAGGGTAAGTCACCACTTAATACATTGATTGATTTCACCATTTTTTGACACTTTTCTGCTACTACAAATTTCTGAATATTTCATTCACTGGACAGTTAAGTTCTAGCATAGAATATTTTTCTGATTTGCCGCTTCTTTGTAGACTATGAGCAATTGAATTTACTTCTTGAAATCCTCTGCATAATTGGCAAAAGTTAAAATTCTGCAAATTAGGGAAATAATTGAGAAGGGGCCAAGGCGAGACAGGGTAAAAAATGACTGCCAAGGTTTCTTTGTTATTCAAATTCCTGTTCCTGATCTGTCAATAAATTTGTCTGAGTCACATCTGATCAATTAGTACCAATTAAGTGTTTTTTGGATTGTGAGGAGTGGATGTGCAAGGAAAAGTTAGGCAGGATAATTTACAAGCCAAGGCAGCATTGGAACATATTCTTTCATATTATTTAATTTTGAATGCATAAGCCTCTTACTCTGGATCCTGAAATAGAATCCAAATGATATTGAATAACTTCAACGCAAATGCTTTAGTTGACTTGTTACTGGTGATAGCCCCTCTTTTGAACCAAAGCCTCTTGTAGTAGTTGGTAAACCTAGACACCTCTTGGGTGGATGTTGGGATCCACAGAGTATGTTTGTTGTTTGATTGCTAATATTTGCTGTTGCCGTCGACAGCCTGAACCATGCTCAGCCCACTGTGAGCTTCATGAGTGCTTGCTTTTGAGCTCCCCGACATAGGTGAATGAACATGAAGTCATGGCAGCTCACTTTGTATATGATCCCTTGGTCTCGGTTACAATGTATTTGGAAAAGTGTATTAGGTTATATTCTTGGTTTGCACGTGATGTCATCATGTTCTAAAATCAAAAACTAAAGATTTTTATCCTCATCAGGCATGAGAGGTGCTAAATTTATATCTGTGTACAACTTTTCAGCTCAGTAGTTTGCAGAGTTATGATGGTGCGTGACGTATACCTACAAACACGTTTGTCAAAAAAAATGTATACTTATCTTGTGATTTTTAGCCTATTCAGAAGTTAAAGTATTAGGAAAAGTACTTAATATGTAAATGCTTGTTTGTTCAGTACAGATAATCAGTGGCCTAGATAGCCAAAGTAAGTTCCAGATGTTTACACTATTTTCCGGCCATCATGTTGGTGTACCACGGAGATATACCGACATGGGGGCTCCATACTGGGCTCTGTAAATTTGTGCAAAATATTTTAATGAATATCTGAAGTTTGGGAAAACGCACAAACTTAAAACTTGGAAAAGTGTCTGCTTTATCAGTCTCCTATAACATCACAATTTCTCAGCTTTATCCATGGAATGGTTTTCGAATAATTTTTTTATTGTGTCAGGATTGCGTGACAGTGCAAAGCAAGAATTATTCACATGCATGCCCTTAACACTGATTTCTTTGTTTTCCATTGTAGATTTTGAGGGACTTTTTTAAGGAAAAGATTGAGAAGAATTCTCTACCTCAATCAGATGAAGATCAAGACAAAAAGAACAGCATTCTTCCCTTGGTGTCGTCAGTAGCAATTGCATATACTATTTATGTACACAAAGTGCATCTTGATCCTCAAGAATATGGAAAGCTCTTTTCCTCTTTGGTTCTGCGTCCAGATCAAGAAGACCATACATGTACTAGCTTTGAAAGGCTTCTGAAGCATTTTCCAAGTGAACAGTGGCAGTGAGTTCTTTTTTGTTAAATTTATAACTTACACACTTTGCTCAAGATTTGGGCTCACAGACGGCAACTGATCCTGGGTCCCGGCCTGGGGCATGTACTCCCAGAAAAACTGGGTGGGGGTGTGCAGCCTGCTTCCCAAAACGCTTACCCTATTTATGACCAAAATCTGCAATATTCCCTTCCCTATTTATGACCTGACCAAAAATTCAAAACCCTATTTATGACCTGACCCTTCAATTAAAACCCTGTTAACTTTACAATTAATTTCCTAGTTCAGACCAATGTTAAATTACCTTAAACATAATTTGTGAAGGGCTTTTGTTGATTTTCTTTTTGATAATGAAGAAAGAGTGGGTTCGTCTTAAAAACATATCCATATCAAGGCTAGAGTGCAAAAACCATACCCTATTTATGACCAAAATGGCCAAAATCAGCTAACCCTATTTTATGAATATAACGGCTGAAAAACCATACCCTTTGGCGCCGCTCATATGTAGCCCATATAAGGGAGTACCCTTCCCCTTCCCCAGTCCTGGGTTCATGAATAATTGATACATTTTAGAAACTTAGGTTGAATTATCTACAAGGAATGAAAAAGAGAAATGGTATTGCTCCCATGCTAATTTTGATGTAATAAACAAATTGGTCCTTATTTCGTATGATCATTGCATTGATTCATTTATCTCTGTTTGCATGAAAGTTATACCTTTGCCTGAAGAGTGATGATAATTTATTATTTAGGAACCTTGGAGGAGCTATTCAAGCTATTTGCAGACATGTGGCCAAGAATTATCACAATGTTCATGACTGGCTGTTTGCTGTACCATTGGTTCACTTCCTGACCCAGGTTTCACAGCCTTTTGGCAATTCTCTGTTGCTCATGGAGAAACCTAAAGATAAGGATGATACATGGTGGGGAGCAAATGGATTTGACACAAAATCTGTCAGAGAAAGGACTTTTACAGAGCACAGGTAGAGATAATGTATTTGAGCATTTTATGATAAAAAGGTAATAAAATTTATTTAACATTCATTCTCATTGTACACAAAGAGGTTCATTTATGTGAGTTATACATCTTTCAGTATTCGTGACATAAGGTCAGCTTCCATAGAGTACTGCTAGATCAGATCACATCTGCCAATTGTCAGACATTTCATTGCCTACAATTTCAAGTTACAGCGATTATTAAGGGTGTCATGCTGAATTAATGGTGACGTGGTCAACTCAGTATATCAGGGTTGTTAGAAAAAAGTTTCATTACAGTTGTATTGCCACATAATTTCAGCACAAAGGCAGTGAATATATTTTCACATACCTTACCAATTGTTCCCTTACTGGAGGTTAAAAGCTATAGAAAATTTGAAACAACCATCTAACAGAAGACAGTGGTGATGGTCACTTTATTAGGAGAAGTGAGGGTTTTTCAGAGGTTCAATTCAATTTTTGTGATAATAAACTTAATTTCATTTTCTTTTAATGTTGTCTCAGCTGTCCTTCCTTGTTGCTGAATGTGCTGGCTCCTTTGTTCGAGCTGAACCCTCTCTCCAGAAGGACATTCCTTCTTGTAGTTCCTTTACAACAATATGGGAGAATCGCTACTTCTGGACAGTTCGCACCTGTGGAAATATACACTACCCTTGCTAGATATTTATCAGAAAAGAGTTACATTCTAAAAGAAGAGGTACATTTTGGGTTTCTTTGTATTTGTGTAAACTACCCAAGGCTTATAAGATACCTGTTTTTACTTGGAACTAGTGCGCAAACATATATTGTGAGTGGCTTAGAGAGATTGGCAAATGTGACCCTTGTTATATATCTTTTATATGTGGCGTAGCTTTTTTCCTTCTCTCTTTCAGGGTTTACTGATTTAATTTATTGCAATCTATTTAATTGAAGGTTAGATTAAGGGAGAAGATATACAGTAAACAATAAACCTGATTGCAAAACATTATGTACAAAAGTGGTACAGTGGAACCTAATTGTTTTACAGCTAGTCCTCGTTAATACGGTTATTTTATTTGGGCCTGATTGCAAAAGCTCAGTCAATCATTTTCTTCTTTAAAGAACCCAATTGCCAAATTGCCATAATAATTGGCAGTCAGCCAATTAATATGGCTAGATTTTTGCGGCGTGTTGGTGACCGGGTTAACAATAGTTTAAGAAAGAAAATCAATTTGTACGCAGCTTTGCATTGGGGTGAGTTGTTTTGTCACAAGAAGGGCTTCTTAAATACTTTATATTGAATACTGTTTACAGAATGCCTGTCAGTTCATTGCTCTATCAATCTGTTTTTATGACTAGAGGGATGCAGTTGCCACCGCCTTAAGTGTAATTCAAAAGGATGCCAAGACAACCAGTGAAATGAAAGCGAAAGAGTAGGGATCTATTTTTATATCTTACCATACTATATACCATCTAATACATAAATATTTAGATTGGACGCCAGTTTTCGTGGGTATCTTACAAAGTTATACATATATGCCTATACTTGCAAACAAAAGTAAAATGCGTCCTTTCTGGACATTCGTGACAGAGTTCTGCATAAAATAAAAATGATCATGCAAATGCAATCCATAATCTGATACAGTTGACCACATGTATTCACCTTGATTATGGTAATAATGAGGATGTTGTTGTTTTGGACAAAGGAGCAAACAAAGATGCCAGGATTTTTAAATCTTGGCATCTATTGGTTAGCTCCTCAGTACGGAGTAAACAACTTTTGTGTTTGGTGCAAGGTCAAGGCCAAAAAAGCAAACAAAAACATACAACAAAGAACTTTGTTGGGTTTCATAACCATTCCCCTCTATTAACTATGTTTTGGAAAAGAAGCGTAAAAGTATACATTATGACAATGTCAATTAATAGACAACCAGGGATATTATCAATAGACAGTTTTGGCCTGTTGTGCCTCATATCTTCATTGAAGCCGGGGGAACTCCCATATAAAAAAGACCGGGTTGCTCGTCGGAAATTTTGAAAAGAACCCCTAAGAGGTACCAAGATCCTGTTTTGTGGGCGTGGCTTGAAATTTTTTTCTTCCCTAAGAGGTAACGATTCTTACGTAACACATTATCTTTTGTCATATTTATTCGACTCAAGACTCTAAAAGGTACCACAAAAGCTGCTGTTGTGGACCGTTTGATGCTAAACAGCCTAAGAGGTATCAAAACCGCGTTTTAAGCCCCTAAAAGGTACGACGAGCACGCCCGTCATTTTTATATGAGAGTCCCCCCGCTTCGGGCATTGAAGACCCGCAAAGGCAAGCAATGTCGATGAGAGTTCTAAGGATATGGCATTGATGAAACACTGTAGACAGCGCACTTCCACTACGTTATACACACAATGCTTTTTGGCACAATGTTGTGTGTGCTTTAAAAGCCGGATTTTGCTGGTGCTAAAAAAAGTGGATGTAACTTATTTCCATTTGATTTTCATCTTTTTCTGGAACAAAACAACCCGCTTCAGAGTACGTAGTTTGCCATATCCTACCCTAGAAATACTATACATTTGCTTAATTTACGAACTTTGTGCTAATGCTGTTTTATTCCAATTTATTTATTAGATTTGTGGCCGCTGAGGATCACATCACTTTCAGCCAAGAAGCACTTCTCTGTGTCATCTCTTGTTTGAACATTCTGAAGGCTGTTTCTTCTGATCGCAATTTTAAGCTGCTGTGTGACTGTTTAGGTAGCATTGAAGTATGGGTCTCAGTGCTAGATAATTCAACTGTGCCTGAGCCAGAAGAAAAGCGA
This sequence comes from Orbicella faveolata, assembly GCF_042242905.1. NCBI lineage: Eukaryota > Metazoa > Cnidaria > Anthozoa > Scleractinia > Merulinidae > Orbicella > Orbicella faveolata. The sequence goes on from NW_028301565.1 coordinate 11,960,988, forward strand.
CTGACTGAAAAAATGAAGCAAATGGTGGCAGAGAGTTTTGACGTTGTAAAGAAGTGGTTAGAAAAGTTTGTTTTTTTCGGCAGTAAGATTCCGTGGTACAGTAAAGATGAAACGGAAAAAGAGCTGGAGGTACACATATTTTATTTTGATTATTTAATTACCATTGTTCAGCTGTCGTTTTGAAACTTTGAGGCATTAGCAATCATAGCCAACATGAGCCATCAAACGACGACGTTACGGTACATTTTTTTTGTAACAAACGGAAAAGATTTTAATTTATTGAAATAAATTATTGGGTTGTTGGCAGACGGCATTAGTCAGATATTCTGTATTATTTAGATAATATCATGGGTGACAAATTCTCCTGAATTTTGGCGCAAGATTTCAACATTAATTCATTTAATTTTTTTTTTTTTTTTTTTCACTTAAATTGCGATTGACACTACTTACAACACTGGTACGTCTACTTACCCAATTTACAGCAGTAATACTATATCTTATTAGATGTTTGGTGTGTAGTATTACTGTATATTTTTACCAGTTGTGCCGTATTTGGACGGTATTCGCTGCAGTTGGACAGTAACAACTATTTACAACAGTAATCATACAACTATATTTACACGATTACGGTATATTCTAATGCAAATCAAAACATGCTGCTTTGACGTTTTTGAGGGTTTTGGATGGTCTGATGCAGCATATGCAATAATTGATAACAGAGGCTCATAACTTACTCTAAGCTAGGGGCTAATTTTTGAAAACTGCTAGCAGTCTAGCTTGCACTAGCAATTTACAACAGAATAACCTCAGTGTTCAGGCAGGTGCGAAGTCTTTATTGAAAGCGTTGCCTTAATTAATGAAGTAGCAAATTTATTTGCGTCCAAACCATTTCGAAAAATGTTAGAATTACTACTTATATTTACATTTAATTGTTTGTTCACCACACATACTGATATTTGTTGAGAAGGCAATTTGTTTAGAGGGGAATTAAGGCAGTGATTATGTTATTAAAGGTAATTAGACATTTTTGTCCTTTCATCGTTAATATTATCAACTTGGAAAGGACAAAATGTGTATGTAACTTAAATTTATTCTTAGATTTGGACCAAATTGCTCTGTCTGGACTGGGCAAACAAGGAATGTGCAGACATTTGGAGAAACCTTGTGTCAGAGAAATTGAAAATTCGTTTGGAAGAGGTATGGGAAAATCTCTTTGAGAGACTTTTCATATTAAATTTGTAAGACATCCTCTTATCTCCATTCCTTGTTGTTTGAAATCAAATCAGATTATCTTGAAAACATGTTTTGTTTAAGAAAGATTTTTTGCAACCGTCAATATGCATATGTTAATTTCATGTACAGCGTGTTTCCTGGGAAGCCTGTTACCAATACGTTGATGAACTGCGTGTGGGACAAAAGAAGAAGTTTCTTCACGCAATGGCACGTTTTGAGAGAACTCTAGCTAATTTATGCCGTTGTGTGATCATGGGTCGCCCCTTTATGTTCTACGGTTTTGTCAACTGTAGTGCTTTTCATAGCAAAATTCATTAGTCAGACAATACACTGCTCCCCTTCTTTTGTGCCTCAGTCGTAATCTGCAGACTAGTAAAATGGAAGTGAATGTCTTGCATTATATCTAGTTCTAAAAGATGAAGTGTTCCTGAGAATAACTTTTTAATTGTCTTAATTTTATCACGTTTTGTTCTAGTGTGATTGCAATGATTTGGTTCAAATCCTCACTAAAACTAACATGACAACACAGCATAACCATGTTCAAGACTTGGTGTCAGAAGTAACATTCAGAAAAGTTGAAAGCATGCTTCAGGTATTCAAATGCAATCTTTTTGTCACAATATTGTAAACATCTTCGAACTGGTAGTAGCAAAAAGATGTTTTCGAAACTCAAAGGTCGTGTAGTTGTTTTGAAATGTTTAAATTCATTTGCTTCGTTGTATTTTTTAGTTGAGCTAGGTCTCAACTGCTTACCTACATTGTAAGTGTCGCTTAGTTTATTTATTTTCCCTTTCTCCGCTAATTGGTTGTGGAATACTAAAAGAACTGCCAAAAATTACATCATATAGCAAAATTCTGATAATGATGTAATGGATTATTAAAACTCTTTATATGTGTGCAATCGTTGTTTGAATGGTCGCCTACTTTGATGTACGTAATATCCACCTGCACACTGTTGATCTGTTTTGCAATGGTAGAACACACTGTGTCAAAGAACGTTTTTCTTATTTTAGAGGGGAAATGAAGGTGAAATAGTTTTCAAGAACCTTTCTGAAATTGGGCTTGACTCACCTCAAGCCTCAAAATGTGGTGATCTCCTTACTCTGATGCTAACAAGATGTTGGCCAAAACAACAAGGAGGTATTCCATGCTCAAGTAAAGCCATTCTCGAGCACGTTTTGTCATGGAGACTTTGGCCATGCTTTCTTCGGAGATTTGGTAATAACAATATGTTTTTACGTATTTTCATTGTAATGTGTTGTGTTCTAGTGTGTTGGTTTTACGCTTGAAATCTGTTTGTGGATCAGTTTAATTGTGAGAGCGTAAACGAAGTGATCTCTTTCCACTTTGTGCGTCATGTAATCGAGCTTACAATTCAATTAAATATGAATCAAGAGTTCGCTTAGTCTTCCGTCGATTCCAGTTGTTGTCTTTTCCCTGCTTTCTGTTGCCTAATAGTCTTATAAGGACCTGGCCACCTTTTTTTAACCTACTTAACTATTAATATTGTAGGGGCTTTTCTTCTCTTCCAGTTTAGTAAAATTGTGTCCTGTTTAAGAAACGTACATGTACTGTTGGCAGCTATCTGTTTTGTGCTGTGGGTGGGTGAGAGAGAGAGAGACAGAGAGAGAGAGAGAGTGAAAAAGGCGTGGGTATTTGCTACGCTAACTACGTATTTGCTACGGTAGCAATTACTTACCAGGTAGGTATTTGCTACATTGGTAGGTATTTGCTACGGTAGCAAATACGGAGGGGTGGGTATTTGTTACCGAAAGTGAGTATTTGCTACCGTAGCAAATATGGAGGGTAAGTATTTGCAACCAAACATGCGTAATTGCTACGGTAGCAAGTACGGAGGGGTAGGTAATTGCTACTCAAAGTAGTTTAAGGTTAAGTGTGCTCTATTGCTCTATATTTATTCGGAATAAAAATGTTACCGTTATTCCCTTGCTTCTACACTTAGATTGGGCAACTCCGTCTTTAATCGCTGGAAATAAACGGCTATGTGAGGAGAAAAATGTGTTGGTTCTTTCGAGGGGGAGTGGGGGGAGAGGAAGTTAACTTATCTAATTTCACACCTTTGCCCATTTTCTCCCTGTTATCATATTTTATTACGTAGCTTACTTCGTTGACAAACGATCAGTCAGCAAAGTGTCAAATTTACTGATGCTTTGAGGAAAAATACAAAGCATTAAAAGGGTCAAATACAAACTTCGGATTTGTTGCTCTTATGGACATTTAAGAAAACATTGAATTGGACCCACATACTGCTGTAGGCTCAATTCCGAATAACGAACAATTTATTTTGGACTTCCAGGGGCTTGAAACTAAATTGCAAAGACTTTGCCTTTCAGTTAGGGCAGTTCGGTAAAGATTACGACAAGAGCGTTGATCTACTGGTTATCGTATTCTTAATCAGAAGAGTAGGAGTCGTTTCGGCCTTAGACGGAATTGAAACTGACCTGCCGAGACATTGATTATGACCTACATAGACTTAATTCTGAAACACGCAGAGGTTATTTTTAAGTTCAAGAGCCGTGAACCTAAATTACAGAGATCTTGCCATCGCGTTAGAGCAGCTCGGTGAACAGTACCAGAAGCGCATTACCCTAGGTTATTGTATTAAAGAAGATTACGAAAAGATTACGGGAAGCGAATTACTCTAGGTTATCGTATTAAAGAAGATTACGAAAAGATTACGAGAAGCACGTTACTCCAGGTTATTGTATTAAAGAAGATTACGAAAAGATTACGGGAAGCGAATTAATCTAGGTTATTGTATTAAAAAAGATTACGAAAAGATTGTGAGAAGCGCATTACTCTAGGTTATTGTATTAAAGAAGATTACGAAAAGATTACGAGAAGCGCGTTACTCTAGGTTATTGTATTAAAGAAAATTACGAAAAGATTACGGGAAGCGAATTACTCTAGGTTATCGTATTAAAAAAGATTACGAAAAGATCATGAGAAGCGCATTACTCTAGGTTATTGTATTAAAGAAGATTACGAAAAGATTACGAGAAGCCCATTACTCTAGGTCATCGTATTAAAGAAGATTACGAAAAGATTACGAGAAGAGCATTACTCTAGATTATTGTATTTAAGAAGATTACGAAAAGATTACGAGAAGCGCATTAGTCTCAGTTATCGTATTAAAGAAGATTACGAAAAGATTACGGGAAGCGCATTACTCTAGGTTATCGTATTAAAGAAGATTACGAAAAAATTACGAGAAGCCCATTACTCTAGGTTATTGTATTAAAGAAGATTACGAAAAGATTACGAGAAGAGCATTACTCTAGGTTATGGTATTAAAGAAGATTACGAAATGATTACGAGAGGAGCATTACTCTAGGTTATTGCTTTAAAGAAGATTACGAAAAGATTACGAGAAGCGCATTAGTCTCGGTTATCGTATTAAAGAAGATTACGAAAAGATTACGGGAAGCGCATTACTCTAGGTTATCGTATTAAAGAAGATTACGAAAAAATTACGAGAAGCCCATTACTCTAGGTTATTGTATTAAAGAAGATTACGAAAAGATTACGAGAAGAGCATTACTCTAGCTTATGGTATTAAAGAAGATTACGAAAAGATTACGAGAAGCGCATTACTCTAGGTTATTGTATTTAAGAAGATTACGAAAGGATTACGAGAAGCGCATTAGTCTCGGTTATCGTATTAAAGAAGATTACGAAAAGATTACGGGAAGCGCATTACTCTAGGTTATCGTATTAAAGAAGATTACGAAAAAATTACGAGAAGCCCATTACTCTAGGTTATTGTATTAAAGAAGAGTACGAAAAGATTACGAGAAGAGCATTACTCTAGGTTATGGTATTAAAGAAGATTACCAAATGATTACGAGAGGAGCATTACTCTAGGTTATTACATTAAAGAAGATTACGAAAAGATTACGAGAAGCGCATTACTCTAGGTTATGGTATTAAAGAAGATTACGAAAAGATTACGAGAAGAGCATTACTCTAGGTTATGGTATTAAAGAAGATTACGAAAAGATTACGAGAAGAGCATTACTCTAGGTTATGGTATTAAAGAAGATTACGAAAAGATTACGAGAAGAGCATTACTCTAGGTTATGGTATTAAAGAAGATTACGAAAAGATTACGAGAAGCGCATTACTCTAGGTTATGGTATTAAAGAAGATTACGAAAAGATTACGAGAAGAGTATTACTCTAGGTTATGGTATTAAAGAAGATTACGAAAAGATTACGAGAAGAGCATTACTCTAGGTTATGGTATTAAAGAAGATTACGAAAAGATTACGAGAAGAGCATTACTCTAGGTTATGGTATTAAAGAAGATTACGAAAAGATTACGAGAAGTGCATTACTCTAGGTTATTGTGTTAAAGAAGATAACGAAAAGATTACGAGAAGCGCATTACTCTAGGTTATTGTATTAAAGAAGAGTACGAAAAGATTACGAGAAGAGCATTACTCTAGGTTATTGTATTAAAGAAGATTACGAAAAGATTACGAGAGGAGCATTACTCTAGGTTATCGTATTAAAGAAGATTACGAAAAGATTACGAGAAGCCCATCACTCTAGGTTGTGGTGTTAAAGAAGATTACGAAAAGATTACGAGAAGAGCATTACTCTAGGTTATTGTATTAAAGAAGATTACGAAAAGATTACGAGCCCATCACTCTAGGTTATCGTATTAAAGAAGATTACGAAAAGATTACGGGAAGCGCATTACTCTAGGTTATGGTGTTCAAGAAGATTACGACAAGATTACGAGAAGAGCATTACTCTAGGTTATTGTATTAAAGAAGATTACGAAAAGATTACGAGAAGCGAATTAGTCTAGGTTATCGTATTAAAGGAGATTACGAAAAGATTACGAGAAGGGCATTACTCTAGGTTATTGTATTAAAGAAGATCACGAAAAGATTACGAGAAGTGCATTAGTCTAGGATATCGTATTAAAGGATATTACGAAAAGATTACGAGGAGCGCATTACTCTAGGTTATTGTACTAAAGGAGATTACGAAAAGATTACGAGAAGCCCATTACTCTAGGTTATTGTACTAAAGAAGACTTCGAAAAGATTGCGAGGAGCGCATTACTCTAGATTATTGTATTAAAGAAGATAACGAAAAGATTACGAGAAGCGCATTACTCTAGGTTATGGTATTAAAGAAGATTACGAAAAGATTACGAGAAGGGCATTACTCTAGGTTATTGTATTAAAGAAGACTGCGAAAAGATTACGAGGAGCGCATTACTCTAGATTATTGTATTAAAGAAGATTACGAAAAGATTACGGGAAGCGCATTACTCTAGGTTATTGTATTAAAGAAGATTACGAAAAGATTACGAGGAGCGCATTACTCTAGATTATTGTATTAAAGAAGATTACGAAAAGATTACGGGAAGCGCATTACTCTAGGTTATTGTATTAAAGAAGATTACGAAAAGATTACGGGAAGCGCATTACTCTAGATTATTGTATTAAAGAAGATTACGAAAAGATTACGGGAAGCGCATTACTCTAGGTTATTGTATTAAAGAAGATTACGAAAAGATTACGAGAGGCGCGTTGGGCAAGGTTATTTTCTCAGTCAATAAAGTCAGGATGGGTTGTTTTTACTGTAGACCGACTTGGTACTGAGCTGTGGAGACATTGATTTTGACTTACATAGGCTCAATTCTGATTAACGCAGATGGTATTATTGAGTTCAATGGGCGTGAATTAGGACAAACTCAGTAAAGATTACGACAAGCTTGTTGTAGGTAATTGCATTCTTAGTGAGCAAAATAGAGGTTGGTTTGGAGTAGGACGGGCAGCCGCGGAGACATTCATTTAGACCTAAATAATCTTGAATCTAAAACACGGAGAGGTTTTTTTTAAATTCAAGGGGGTTGAAACTAATTTGCAAAGTAATGAGAGCGACTCGGTAAAGATTGCGACAAGCGCGTTAGTCTAGGCTACTGTATTCGTGGTCAGTAAATTAGCTAGGTAGCTAAGGGTCGTTTTGACCTTAGCCGGGCATGATACTGAGCTGTGGAGACACTGATTTTGAGATACATAGGCTCAATTCTGAATAACGCAGATGCTATTTTCGAGCCCAATTAGCTTGAAACTAAATTTCAAAGTCCTTTCCTGTCAGTTAGAGCAGCTCGGCAAAGATTTCGAGAAGCGCTTTGGTCTACGTTATTGCACTCTTAATCGGTAAAGTAGCTAGGTAGCTAAGGGGTAGTTTTAACTTCAGACGGGCTTGAAGCTGAACTGTGGAGACATTGATCTTGACAAAAATGGGCTCAATTCTGAATAACGCATATGTTATTTGGTAAGTTAAATGGGCTTGAAACTAAATCGGAAACACCTTGACATTGAGTTAGAGCGGCTCGTTAAAGATTACGAGGAGCACGTTGGTCTAGGTTTTGTATTCTTAGTAAAGTAGGAGTCGTTTTTATCATAGACTAGCTTGGTACTGTGGAACGGAGACAATGATATTGACCTGCATAGGCTCAATTCTTAATAACGCAAATGTTAATCTTGAGTTCAATGGGCTTGAAACTAAATTGCAAAGTCCTTGTCTTTTAGTTAGAGCGACCCATTGAAGATTACTTCAAGCACGTTGCTCTAGGTTATTGTGTTCTTAGTCAGTAAAGTAGGGTTCGTTTTGATCTTAGACGGGCTTGATACTGAACTGTGGAGACACTGATTTTGAGATACATAATGTTGATTTTGAATAGCGCAGAGGTTATTTTTGAGTTCTAGGGGCTTGAAACTAAATTAACTGAGACAATTAAAGAAAGGTTTGCCTGTTAAGACTCTGTGTACATTACGACAAGCGCGTTGGTCTAGGTTATTGTATTCTTAGTTAAGTAGAGGTCGTTTTGGACTTCGACGGACTTGATATTGAGCTGCGGAGACATTGATTTTGACCAACATGGGTGATTCTGAAACACGCACAGGTTATTTTTAAGTTAAATGGCCTTGAAACTAAATTGCAGCGATCTTGCCATCGAGTTAGAGCGGCTCGGTAAAGATTACGATAAGCGCATTAGTCTAGGTTATTGTATTGTTAGTCAGTAAAATAGAGGTCGTTTATACCTTAGGCGGACACGATGCTAAGCTGTGGAGACAATGGTTTTGACCTACATAGGCTTGATTCAGAAACACGCAGAGGTTACTTTTAAGTTCAAGGGGCTTGAAACTAAATTGGAAAGACCTTGTGTTTTAGTTGGAGAGGCTAGGTAAGGATTACGATAAGCGCGTTGGTTTTGGTTGTTGTGCTTTGTCAGTAAAGTGGAGGTCGTTTTGTTGACTTAGAGCGGGCTTGTTACTAGCTGCGTAGACTTTGATTTATTACCCACATGGGCTTGATTCAGCGCAAACTACTTAACATCTAAATTGCAAAGACATTGATCTTTAGTTAAATCAACAGGCTTAAGATTTTAGCACATGTTTGCTATGTACATAGTCTGTAAAATATAGATCGGTTTGAACTTAGATGGGATCGACATTTTCATGCAATTCTGAGACCTCCGAGCTAGTTTAAAATGACAGTTTACTCCATTTCCTGTCAAAAACGCAAAATTTCTTGAGTATTAACGTCTGTATTTTTTTTACACAGTATCGTGTAAACATGAAGTTTGGAATTAACACTTTGCTTCTCAGTTTCACGCAAATATCCCTTATCTTAAGAGCCATGTATGTGGAAATTAGGGAACACTTCAAAAAAGTGTTCGCCGTTCATCATTGAGTTCTTGGTATGTTAATTATAAATATAAATTATACTTAAATTTATACAGGCAAAAACTAACGATAGATAAATCCGACGTTTCGGCGACATCTTGGCGCCATTGTCAAGGGAAACTAATTAAATATGCGATTTCAAGAGTTAATGAGATGTTACTCATTAAACAATTACGACCGTGTTTAAATGTACAATCAGACTCAGTTCGCGCTAAAGTCTTTGTCTAACTTATGCAAATTAGAAACTCTGAACTCTTAGTTACTCTTGAAATCGCATATTTAATTAGTTTCCCTTGACAATGGCGCCAAGATGTCGCCGAAACGTCGGATTTATCTATCGTTAGTTTTTGCCTGTATATGTTTATCTAAATCATTGTTGATTAGTATACTTAAATTATATATTAAATTATTGCGTTCCGTTCATTTCTTAGTTTTGACATTTTTTGTCGAAAAGAAAACTAGGGACGGTATAATAAACAGTTAAGCGTTGGAGATGAATATTCTTATCGGGAGATTTAACTTGATTGACGTTAATCATTGGATCGTTTAATCGTTGAATTAATGATGGCGGTGCTACGCCGTAAAAATGAAACAACTAACGCAAAATGTAACAACGCGAGATGTAACAACTTTTGACGCATAATGTAATATTAGCTCGAATTGTAACAACTTTTGACACAAAATGTAACAATTTCTTTGACGCGAATTATAACAACTTTTTAAGTCAAAATGTGACAACCTCTTCAACACGAAATGTAACAACGCAATGCTCTTAATGTATAAAGGGGGAAATTCAGATACTGTATTATCGCTCTTCTCAAGCTTAGCAACCCCCTGTCAGTCAAATTATACAAACCTACCTGTTATATGACCAGTTCAAAATTTTAAAAGAACGTGTTAATTATACCAGGTCCGTGTCTCTCCGTCCGTGTCCTAAGGACGGACATGAACTTTATATCTTCTAACGCTAAACAAACAACAACAAATACACAACATGTACGAAGGCACGAATAATTACTACTACCTGACAGTCACAGTTGGAGGCGTTAGAAGTCTCCTGACTTTAGAAACTGCTTGTCCACTACTTTATCACAAAAAAGTGATCACTTACATGAGGTGGTAGCTTAAGGGAAGTGATCGCCAGGCAAGAGTTGACTTTATTAGAGAAAATCGTTTGGCTTCGAAAGGTCAACGTTTTTACTCGACTTAAAAGATTTTGAGGGCATAGAATGTAGAGCGGTAGAACAACTCTCTTACTCTTGTTAAATTGCTGATTCAATTTAATTTTTGAATTTTGTTTAATGATGGGGAAGCAACTTTACATTGTAAGTAAAAGCAAGGGAACGTAAGTAGTAGAAGTTGTTTAAATAACCATTCTTCAGGTACCAGAGATAAAGCTTTCGAAACTCCTCCTCTGTGTATGTAGCGTTCAACAGTGTCAAGGAAGACACTACATTTCCGCCATATCCACCTAATCTGACAACCGCTTCTGCGTAACTTGTCGTCTCACAATTCTAAAAACTAGGGAATATAATGACCCTTCGCTCCTCTTTCCCGCTTTACCTCTATTAGTATCGATAGTAACATGAACAGCGGTTTATTAATTTAGAATCCGAAAAAAACATCATATTAAGGGTTGATGTGGCCAAGTTTAGCCACACTTACACAGTGATTAAAAATGTCACGTAAGCTCTGCTAGTAATAATATATCGAAAGAGTTGTTACATTTTGCGTTGTTACCATTCGTGTTAAAAAAGTTGTCACACTTTGCGTTGACAAGTTGTTACAATTCGCGTCAAACAAATTGTTACATTTCGCGTCAAAAGTTATTACATTTTTCGTTAATGTTACAATTGCGTTAGTTGTTACATTTTGCAGCGTAACATCGGTCTCTAATTTTAGTTAAAAAGCGCTCTAGTACAATGTAGAGGTGCTCTCTCGTTTAAGCGTCACTGTTTGAAATGGAGATCAGTGGCTCCAGAAACATTAACCGTAGTTGAACAGTACAGAAAATATAAGGACAGCGGGTATTTTCAAACAGAATCAAGGGCTCGTTGAGCCTATGACTGTTTTTGAATCCGGCGAATCAGTGAATTACTCTCAACTTAGTACACACTCACATGCGTATTAAGGACACAGAGTTCCCAGTGTTGCAGTTTGGTATTTGCCTATTGTGATGGTTGGATATGCTCGGAGATATTAAAAGCTGATAAAGCTACTCTGCAAAGTAGCACTTAGAATTTTATTTCACGTTGTTTTGCACATCTTAAGTGCATGCAGAGCTGACTGCTCATTGAATCTTTTGTTCTTTTACATTCAAAACATCACCGTCGTTATCCCCACATAATGCAGAGTTATATGACTCAATATTATAATTATAAATTGTTAGTTCTGATCAAATCACTATGATCTACTTTCCCTCTTGTTTTCTTCGACCAACTGAAAAAGCCTAGTTTTGGAACGAAACAATGGACGTTAAAGCTGCTTTCACTACGACATAAGCACAAGCATAAGCATAAGAGTAACAGGGGCGTCCACAGCACAAGCATTAGCACAAGCACGTGGCAATAAAGACGCGCACAACACAAGCAAAAGAGTAAGCACAAGTAGAACAAACGTTCTTGTGCTTATTGTGCTTGCGCTTATACTTATGTCAAGTGAGAATTTGCTGCTGTGATCGCGCGCATTAGCATGAGCGAAAGTCCGCCTTCTTGTTTTACTGTATCGAGAAGGTATGGAACCGGAAAAAGGCAATTATCAAATCTGCGCATGCCTACGTGCTTATACGTGTGTTAAGGGCGTCCTAACTTCCGTCATGCTTATTCTATGCTTGTTCTTGTGTCGTATAAAAAGTGTAAACTTCGACGATCATCCTTAGTGCGTATTTCCTACGTAAGTGAGTATTTGCTTCCTCCGGACTTATTTCTTTGAATTAAAAAAGTTCAGAATGTGCAATAGCATGCCAGGGCAATTGAATCCTTTGTAAATTTTCCGAGGCGATGTATATTAGCACAAAACCCTGAGAGATTAAAAAACAATGGAGTTTTTCCACAAAAACCCTTCAAAACACACAAAAACAGAAAAATAAATTGTTTGTTTAATTTAATATAGACCAAGATGCCTGATTTGGAAAGAGGTGAATTGCGCTTCTCATATTCTCAAGTTAGACCTTTTGTCCGTTTTTCGTATTTAAAATAAAACGTGATATTTCTTCAGCGAAACATGAAAGTGGGTATTTGCTACAGAAATGCGTATTTGCAACGAAATTACATTTTTTGAAATAAATTTGTTTTAACATATAAATTTGAAGTCAAACAAGGTGGAGGCAATTGGTTATTCAAAGCGCCCACATTCTCTGCAGAAAAAACGTCGTAAAAAAACAAGGGAGGGGTTTTAAAAGGCAAAAAAGGTCCGGCTACCTTCAAAAAAAACCTGTTCAGATTAAGGTAGAGTTTACTTGTAAGCTAACAACAGGATATTATTCAAACTAAGCTTGGGAAAGGACCAAAAATATTTCAGATTGATGGGGGGTTTGGAGGGAATTATCCTTATCTAATTGACCTTCGGATTTGGCCAAAACCTGGATTTTATTTTAAAATTTAGGTCCGTGTACCAAAGAGTAGGTAATTGCTACGTAGGTGGTATAAGAAACGTGATAGAAATGTTTTATTCCTTAAAATCTAATATCTTTCTACAACGGTCAAAGCATAAAGTGTTATTGTTAAAGACAATGCCTATTAAATCGCTTTTTCATTTAATTTAAGGCATTAAAAACGTAAAGAGAAAACAAGCAGCAAATACCTACTTATGTTTCTAAAGAGAGAGAGAGAGAGTGTGTGTGTTATATGAATGTTGATACCCCGCCGCAATTTTGGCTGTTTTCCCGCCGTTTGGTTGATGTCCCGCCCCGTTTATGACTGATGCCCCGCCGTTGGTTGATTTCCCGCCTTGTTGTGTGGTTGATATCACGCCGCGTGGTTGATATCCCGCCAGGTGGTTGATTTCCCGCCCTTTTGATGGCACCATGATTGTTGATGGAGTAAAATGGTGTAGGATTTCACAGTTTTAACGGTAATTCTTGGTTTTCATGTTATGTGCGTAGATTAGTGATCGAACAATAGCATTATGTACTTTTAAGATTGTGTTTTAGTCGTTTTCTATTTTTTTTTTCGCCTTTAAACTTTCAGCAGGTTCTCTCAGTAATCACCGCGCAAAGTACATCAAAGATTAAATATTTAGTGTGTGATCGACTACGAGCATTTGATAAAACAATTGAGAAAGTTCTTCCAGTCTCATATAACCCTTGGTGGCCACCTGAGCTATTTCTTTAAAGTGGTAAGGTTGATATTTTCATTACAAAATCAAAGTTACCGGACTCTTATTGCTGGCTTTCACTGTCACGCCATCAAAATAGCCCTCTTTTTCAGGGTGTTTCAAGTAACCGAGCCAATTTACTGTTGCCAGGAAGAGAGAAATACAGGCCAGAAAGTCAACAAGGTGGGATTTTAAATCCCAATGCAACAATGCATCAGCAACTTATTATATGAACGTCGTCGAAAAGTGGGCCATTCACGAACACATGGCTCATAAAGAGGAAACGACAGATCGCTATTACAATGTAGGTCATATCAAAAAGAAATGTGCCTGAGGTCACTAACTACTGAAAAAGTCCCTTTGGATACCACAGTAACTACAAAATCAGACACCAAGTCGGCAAATTCAGCAAAGCTTGACTAGGAGGACCATGAGCACCATGAGGAAGAATCAGAGCCAATTATTCATGACGAAGGGCTCCCCAGTAGCCAAGTAGAAGTCATCGAAATGCTGTTTTCCAGCCAAATAATTTCTCAGGCCCAAATCACGTTCGAAATTGTGAGAAAAATCATGGCCGAACACATGCCGGGATTTAAGCGAACTTGCATATGATTCCAAGATGGTCGAGAGAGCCTATGACAAAGTGGCCTGCCTGGTAAAATCAGAACATGGTATTACCATCAAAGGAACCTGAACCATCGTCGAGCAGAACAGAAGCATGGTTTAACAGCATAACTGAAGTGGAATCTGTGTCTGCTGTCACTAACTACCAACCAAAAGCGAAATGGAATAAGCCAGATGAAAACTAAGAAAACAAAGAAGAGCTGAAGTCGTTATTCCACTCCAATAATGGCCTCAAAGAAATCCTTAACAGAAAAGACGGTGACTTTGAGCCCTGCTACAACAAAGTGAAATACATGTTCGAAAAGGGGGCCAACAAATAGAGAAGTTGAGAGGTTATGTTTGCTTTCAAGTGACCACATATGAACTATGGACAGTCTTAAAATTACAAGCCCGACAAAAGGATGGACTCTTTCGAGCTAGAAACAGAGAACATTGTTTAAAAACTGTGTACGGTCATTTACAAGTCATTTAAGGCGTAAACTGTACGGTCGTAGAATTATGAAACCAAAGCAAACACAAGAAACAGGAGGGATATGAAGTGTAGCGCGGCCATGAAAAAAATCACAACGGTTGAAAAACGGTGTACAGTCAATTTCAAACCCTTTAAGTAACGGTCCATATAAGAAGGATAGTACCACACGGTAAGGAATGCAAAAAGGTGCTAACTTTTGCGCAACTTTGCTATTGCTGTATCATTCTTCTGATTGGCTCAATCAACAAACTCTAGCGAAACTTCAGGTAGCTGTATATATATTTATGCGTAATTAATCAACGATCTTCCTTTCAACTAAACCTCTTCTGAGTCTAAATACTACAGTAATCCTATGTGGGGAACATTGGAAAATTGGAAACTTTTATTGTCTTTGTTTACGACTGTTTTGATTGGTTGAATGTTTTAACAAAAAGGAAACTACCTTTCAAAATAGAGTTTAAATACATTTTATTTCATAAACCTGCTTTTTATCGGTTGATACATTCTCCGTATGAAAACACAACCGTTTCAATGTGGGGAAAGCGCATTGTCGCAGAACAATAGAAAATGCTACAGTTCTTATGTGGATCATTACTTAAAGTGTACGGTCATTAAACTACAATAGCAAAACAAAACCAAAAAAACAAGAAATACTACAAAGAATAGCACAGTCATTGATGTAGCGTGAACTATGAGTGTAGAACGGCTGTCGAAAAAATGATTATAGTTTTAAAGCAGTGCACGGTCATTTACAAATCGTTTAAAGTTTACTGCGTACGGTCAAAAAATTATGAAAACAAAACGAAAAAAAAAAATAGGAAATCTATTAAGTGTAGTACGGTCATCAAAATATCATTGATAATAGTTTTAAAACAGTTTACAGTCATTTCCATACTCGTTTAAGTGTACGGTCATGAAACTACAATACCAACCAAAAAAAAAAAACAGGAAAGTCTATGAAGTTTAGAACAGTTGTAGAGTTTTTCTAAAAAAGAGTACAACCATTAAAGTAAGTGAAATTACGTTGTACGGTTGTAAAATTACCAAACACATGTAAAATAATGATATGTGTGTAGGAATTCTGAAATGTCCTAAACAACTTTGGTATGACACTTGTTATTTGTTGGGGATAAAACATGAGCTAAGGTACAAATCCCTACGGAGTGCCCTCTTAAATTTCTTCAGATATACTCCCTGCGTTATGTTGATAATTTTAACCTGTGTCATTTTGTTTGATTTTATTGTAATGGCATGTTAAAATATGGGGATTCCAAATGAACATATCATTGTTGTTGCTGTTTTCCCTACTCGATCGACCGTCTTGTTTGTCTTCATGCATGCTACACCAAGTATATAAGTCAGTTTACAAATGCTGTTTAACTTGTAAAATATGTAGCTTATAACCACATTAATTGAAATTTGGCACAATACCTCAGCATCATCTGACAATGAGTGTCAAGTAACTTCAATTGAATGAATAGTCTATTTATTTTCTCTTTGATATTTTTTGTGTATAAGAGGGTCTCAATGAGGTGGGGTACCTTCAGTGACGGTTACTGTAAATCCTCGAATTAGTGCCCGGGGCGCTTATTTCAAATTTAGGAGAAGACAGGGGGCGCTTATTCGCGGGAGGCGCTTAATCGAGGAGGGGCCCTTATTTAATTTTTCCCAAATCGTGGCCTGGCATGATCATTTTTTTAATACATCATCTGCGCGTAAACAACAGCATAAGCTGCTTATCAACACAAAAAGCTGATCTTAAACTTTAAATCGCAGCACCGTTAGTACTTGTAATTTTTTTCCCAACTTAACGTGTTCACAAACTGAAACAATGCACAAATCTAATACTACACGACGAAAACTATACATCCTTTGTTGTCTTATTATTCGTCCACAAGATGGGAGAAGGGGAGGGGGCGCTTATTTTAAATTTTGGCCGATAGGAGGGGCGCTTATTCGAAGGGGGCGCTTATTCGAGGGGGCGCTAATTCGAGGATTTACGGTAAAAGTTAAAAATATTGTTTTTTCGACGGTTGACAGTGAACAAATTCGGGCATTTGGCGTTTAACGGCTTGGCGTTTAATGGCTATTGACGGTTGATAGTAAAGTATTAATACTTATTTTCCTTTTCAATGGCTCACGGGTAACCCTTCTAAAACCCTCGGATAAGGCCTGCTCCTTGTGCTTACTAACAACCTAACGGCAAGATCAGGCAAACGCCAAATGACCTTAAAATTGATATTTTATGTCCAATGTGAACAACGCAGTGTTAGAATGAATATATATTGGAACGTCGCTGGCAATGAAACAAAAGATACAGAGGTTATAACTTATACTTACGTTAATTGGGCAACATAGTTTGCCCATTTTGTTCTTTACACTCAGCGATAAATTTTGAATACCCATTTGAATCACTGATTTCCTTGATCTACTCAAGTAATCTCCATTGCCATTGACATAAAATAATACATTTTCAAAAAGAAACATCAAGGTTAGTGCAATTCTAGCCTTAAAGGCGTCAATCTGACAAAAAGTACGTATTTTGGTTGATTTCCCGCTACATTTAGCCATTGCACTTAAAAACCGGCCAAAATATGCAAGGTAATGCAGAAAAAAACATATCATTCTTTTATCTATGCAGCTTTACACTCTGGTATAAATTTTCAGCCATATTGGTTAGAAGTAGCAAGTTTTGTTTTGATTTGAAGTCGTGTTTGATTTCCCGCCGCGAGAACAAATTGACTCTTTGCAATTCAAAGTATTGTAACTCACTTGAAATTTCTTAAAATTAGCTGAAACTTTTCTCACACTTGCTTTAACACATTATAAGTATGTGTGAATTTATTTAGCTTATTCCCTCGTAAACGACTGAGGTGACATTAATTCTTGTCGGTGTGGTTCGAAAAAAAAAGGTGAATGTCATTTCTTGAGCTTTGAATCCAGTGCTAGTCATGCAAGTACACCTGAAAATTTTCATAACTCCAAAAATCGATATTGCTTCAACGGAGGTAACATAAGGTAATGGTATAGGAGTCGGGTGAATCATAATTGATTATGGTTTCCGCGAAAAAAAAGTTTCCCACGATTTTTTGTGTTTTTAGAGTAAAATGGCTGTTTTCCCGCCGGATCAAAAAGTAAACAGCTAAAAATTCATGAAAATTTGGCGTAAAAGAAAACGGTAAACTGGATGATGGAGATTTGTACTTATAAATTGTCTGTGCTTAGTTTCAGCTTGTTACATTTTGTCAAAAAATTTTTTTGGACTTTTAAAAAACCAAGTTTTCCCTGGCACCGAAGTGCTTGATGAGGAAGATACAGAGAGAGAGAGAGATGGATGTATGTATGTATGTATGTATGTCGCACCAATCAGATTGGATCAACTATAAACAGCCAATCAAATTTCTTGTTGTAAAGGTAAATGGTATGTGAGAAGATTTGATCCCAATACAGTTTAGAACGGCCATATTTGTTCTTCTATAAAAGAGGAGGAAGTATTCATATATTGGGGTTACTTCGACATTTTCTGTGGGTTAGGCTGAGGAGCTTAGTTATGCACGAGATCAGCCTTGAGTTTTGAAACAGTCCATGAACTAGTACTATCCAAATGGAACGAGATATTTTTATTTTTAGTTACAAAGGTAACTTGATACTTTTGTTTTTCACAAGGAGTAAATTCAATTAGAGGTCACGAATAACCGCTTCTCGTTCTTAGGACATGTATTAGAGGAGATGAGACTATTTAGATTTGAAACAGTTCTAATGTTTACAATAGTAGGTGCAGGTAACGATTGTTTTGTTCTTATTGCATGCAAATATAACGAGATATTTTTATTTTTTAGTAACAAAGGATAATTGGACACTCTTGTTTTTCACAAGGGAGTAAATTCAATTAGAGCTGACGAATCGTCACCACTTGTTCCCAAGGGATGTTTGCTATCTTTAGTTACAAATGGTAACTTAACACTTTTGTTTTTTATATGGGAGTAAACTCAATTAAAGCTGACAAGTTATCGGCTATTGTTCCCAGGATATTAAACGAAAAAGAAGCTTTCATTTCTGGACGGTTTTTACATCTCTGCAGTAGCAGTTTAATATTTTCATTTGATGGGCAGTTTATGACATTCTTTTAAAGGTAGAATTATGAAAACTGCTCGAATGTTTTTTGAAGACTGCGTGGCACCAAGTTAAAGTGCAATTTAATTAAATCAGACTTCAACGTGTGGGAGAGGTTTTTTTTCTCTTTCTTTCAATTTTCGGTGAAGTAGTGTTGTTGTGTTGTGTTGTGTAACTAGTGAGACAATCTCAGATAGTGCAGAGCGCAATTGATAGCTCTGATACAGTAGTCTCATAAGTGCTCACCCCTGCTCGGTTCACTTCCGGTTTGTGTCTACCTTGGTAGTCTGCTACGGCTTTTCCCCTTTGCAGTGTGTATGTTTCAAGGTTGTATTTTCATTCAAGGTCCAAACATTACGCACAAATTAATT
Organism: Orbicella faveolata; assembly: GCF_042242905.1. Lineage (NCBI taxonomy): Eukaryota > Metazoa > Cnidaria > Anthozoa > Scleractinia > Merulinidae > Orbicella > Orbicella faveolata. The sequence continues at coordinate 11,979,850 of NW_028301565.1, forward strand.
ACTACTGGTGCTTTAAGTTGATTTTCGTTCATTTTAAATTCAACAATACGCTGAAGCAGCAAACGTGACAATTTAGCTCTTCACGCCAACTTTGTAACTTGATACTTTTGTTTTCCTCGCAAAGCCATGTAATATGAAACCCCTGTTTTCTCCAAAACATACGGAAGATGTGCTTGTTTTTTGGAGATAAATGAAAGAAAGTTAAATATCTGATGTAGTGATGAAGAAACGGAACAGAGACGATGTTTTACTAAAAATGCAAATTTTTACCGATGAACAAGAACTAATTTAATTATCAGATAGTCACGAAATACCACTTTCTTTTTCTGTTGCCACCTTTGTTGTTAACAATAAAACAATTCAAAATTAACACACAACGACATTGATGGCTGAGAAGCATTTCAACGAAAAGTATTGAAGATAAACAGCGCTACTTGGCCGATATGAATGAGTCTCCTCAAAGACTGATTAAATTAATTTGAACTTTCATTAGGTGCCACGGCGTCTGCAGCAATATTTGAACATTTTCCTGGTTTCTTTTGTTACAAATTTACAATATGCGGAGTATTAAAGCCACTAACTTGAGAACTTTTTGGTCTCTCTTACAGACACAATTAAGGCAAGAAATAAGTCGCTAAGGAGAAGCAATATATTTGAACCCTGACAAGCACACTATTGTAGATTGAAAACAGCAGATGATATTTGTTGAACCGACCTGTTTGTAATTCTAAAAGCTACGCAGCCACAGTAACGTTTCACTTTTGCAATAAAAAGGGACAATTGGCGCTACCTGAAAAATAACTGCCGTCCTTGGTCACATGACACGATATATAAAATATTGCGTGTAAAGATAGTGTATAACACTAACAATGCTAGAACGCATGCGTCTTACATGTTGAGCTCTACCATAAGGAAAACCACTCAACAGTTGTGCGTGATTCCGTATGCAATGTATCCTTCACCTAATATAGAAGCCACGAACCCTAACTAATCTACGCATGCGTTTAGGGCAAATTAGTTTTGTTCTAAGGAGAATGGTACCACAAGGAGAGCAAGGGGTTACCTGAAACAAATATATAGCTTTGCGATCTTCAAAGTTAAGCGACGGCGATGGAATGTGTTTTACGTAGAGTACACGTGTACCTTTCCCACCCTACTCCCACTACTTCCTTGCCTCTAGACTAATTAATTAATTGAAATTAATTAATTAAACAAACATTAAAGTTTACACCTTAGCGCCATACCGCCATAGTGCATTAGTTCCTTAGCGGCAGGCAACCCCCATAACCATCCCAATAGTGCACTCTGCACTAAAAAGGGTATAAACTTACGACTTGTATAAAATGCGAACAGTTCTCTTAACTTGAGTATTTTTGGGCAAAAATTACTCTTGGGGGTTGGAAGGATTATGTGATCGGTGGGTGAGTTATGCATGTCCGCGTGTCACACAAATGACTGTGTGGGTCTTATCAAAGAACGAATCAAATTGCCTGTTAGAAAATAAGATGGTATCTACATTAATCTGGATACGTGTCAGATTGCTGTAGTTTGTTCAGTCAGACATTTTATGGGTTACTATTTAGTTATCTTACCATTACCCATGTAACATCGTATGTACAGCATAAATTCCCAGTTTCTTTCTTGCTGTACATCGCAACCGAAAAAAACTTGTCAAATTAACCCAATCATTACTGTAAACACAAAAAATAACTCTTGCACGCCTTGCGTGCCTATGTTTAATCTTGATTGAGTTCTGACATTTCTTAGACCCAATTGATTAGCAAGATGATAGTGTTACTGAGTAATAATTGCTACAACAGTATGTTAATTTGGCTTATTTTCAGGCGGAGAATCTGACTGTCGCCGCGTATTGAAACCTGATGGCCAAGAAATTTTGATGAAAGCTATTTCATCCCTCGAAGCTGCGCTGGGATCCCTGAGGGACGGAACTACAGAATTTCAAATGCTGAGTTTACTTAATGGTCATTCAGAAAGATTTCTAGCACTTTGCGGGCAGATTGACAAGGAGGAAGGTAAATTGTCATCCTTAAGACAGCTGTTGCACCAACGTTGCGTAGAGCTGTCTGCATTCCAGGAGGAACGAGAGAAAGTGACTATCTTCATAAGGATGTGCTCACATATCAAACAAGGTATCTAAGAGGTTTTTTAGTTTTGTGATAAGCCAGTTTAATATAATATTAATAAAAATCTTTTCATTCTTTTTCTTTCAGTGAATGTTGATAAATTGTCAAGGAAGTCAATGATGGATGCCTCTCACGTGTCTATTAGAGATCTTGCACGGTCAACCAACGCTGATGGGAAAGTGTTTCCAGTGGTGACCTTTTTTGGTCTTTCTCCAAAGGCCAAGTATATGATTTCATCTCTCAGTCGACTACGTGAGAGCGTATTACTAAGGCAACTTTGGATCGAGAATGGCGACAAAGCACTCAGGATGATTGCAGAAGGAGAAACACAGAACATGTCTCTAGGTGTTGAAGATGTTGTAGAGCTGATTTGGACACCAACAAATGCAGAGCTGCAGTCTTTGCAAGCCCGTTTCTTTGCTGGTGACATTTCCTTTGGAGAGGTAGACAAGTTGTTCAGAGTTTTTCAAGACAACCAGAATTATGATGATCTTGCGAACGAAATCAAGCTGTTCACCTTAAGAGGTGGCAGTCCAGCCCAAACTACAGAAGAGTTAATCAACAGACGCATTGAGCAGATACAACAGTACTACAAGTTACAGCGTTGCATAGAGGCTGCTAAGATCATCCTGGATTTCAGAACTTGTCTTGGTCTTCAAGGAGATTTTAAACTGGTAGAGCACTTGCGTAACCAGGTTCGTTTGAACTTCACGTACCATACAGGGTCATACTACATGTATCCAATCTTTTAAAACAACACGGAGGAGGTTCAGTCCTCATTAGGAAAATTCCTAATTCCACTAACCCAACCTGAGGTTATAGACTCGTTTTCCTCACGCTACAAATGAAGGAGCAATCAAGCCCGTACGTGCTGTATATGCAATTGTAATTTTTCATTTGTCTCTACCATACTAGTGTGTACCTATCCATTTTAAATATTTCTTTTAATTTATTTGCTTGCGTTCTTTTCACAATTTTGTTTTGTTTAGCCGCTTCACAATTGTTGCTATTTATAAGTGTATTCACTAGCACATTCAAATTTTATTCATTATAAACAGTTGACGACTTGATTGACCTGTGATTTTTAAGAACCTTATCAATGCAACACTGCACTGCACTGCACTACACTACACTATCCAATGGAGTGCAATTCAATGCAATTCAAACTTTATTTCATAAGGGTTGCACTAAATAGTGCGTAGCACTAATAGACCTGCGGCCCTAAATAGAATTATAAATAATATAATGACATTAGAAATATACAAAAACACAGTTACAGAATTAAGCTAGGAAGAAAACAAACAAATAAAAATTAGTTATACTAAAATCACTTTGTAAAAATATGCTAATTTAAATTATAGTTAATAGAGGGGAATGGTTATGAAGCCCGGCAAACATCAAAGATTTCAAGATTTATGTTTTAAGGTCCATGACCGTGGCGCAATCTTTTCCTTTGCGCTCATACACTATGCACGTAACGAAAACGGTTCTAATGGTTAGTTCCTCAGCACGGAATAAAGAACTATTGTGTTTTGTGCACGGTCAAGGTCTAAAAAGCAAACAAAAACATACACCAAAGAACTTTGTCAGGTTTCATAACCATTCCCCTCTTTTAACTATGTCTATATAGATGAAAAATGAAAAGTGTCGTATTCTATTTGATATTTCAAAACTCTATTTCTTAATGTATTGATAAAAAATCTTAACTGGCGTTACTTTACACATGTTTCTTGATAGCATATCTTGTCTTACATTGCTATGAAACTTAGTTACCTCTACCGTGCTTGGTGATATGTAAATAGTAGAAATAAGATTTGGATAGTGCTGCTAGTTAGCTCTAAATGTGTCATTGTCCCTGCCATGGAATTAAAATGAAGCATTTAAGAAAGGAAAGAAGTGGTATTTCTCTCACCGATTGGAGAGGATGGTTAAAATGCACGATATCTCTGGGTTCTGAATAACTACATAAAACCGTTCCAAAGTTTTATGACTATTATATTTTTAATTTGTGGCTTCTTGATGTAGATGAGCAGTGAATTCAAACAACGGCCACTGAGAACCATGAATGCAGCATTGCAGAAGGCTGGTAGATTGTTATCCGAAATAAGCCCTGAGCGTGGACGCTGCCTTGATGCTGTTACCAGATGTCAACCTCTTATTAAATGGCTGAGGGAAACCATCGCAGGTACGTGCATATCAACAAATGCATCGATCTAGAATTTTCCTTGGTTTGAAGAGTAACCAAATAATTTGGTAAACTGCATTCATGTAGAGTGCTTTTTTTTAATTACTGCTATTTAATTAAATAAACAGATATCAGCTGGTTCTGGTATACGTTTCCCATTCAGGACAAAATGATGATGCAATGGTTTTTGCCTACCCAAACGCGTTACAAGTTCACTTTACCTCAGTATTTGAGCAAATTTTACTCTTTCTTGCTCGATTGTTAACTCTGTGATAGTTCACATATTACTTGCCCTCAGCACTCAAGGGAACGGGCAACATTTCTCACTTTCTTACACTCCAAGTGTAGTTCAATTCTTGTATTGATGCAACAGCTTAAAACTTAATATCTTTCTTTATTTATCACTACACATGATGCTTTTGTCGTAGCTGATCATGGAAGTGCGCTGGATGCGTGTGACATATAGAATCTGGGAGGTCACTGGTTTTAATGCTCAGTGGGAACTCTGTGTTCCACACTCGTCACGCGATGAACGTTTTATTTTTCTCGCTGATTATTAATGAAATGTTCATGGGTTGTAGAGAAATCTGATCAGAAGTGAGATATGCAGACCACAGTCTGGTATAACAATAATTTTCTTATAGTGTCATCCACCAGCTGATTGGTCAATTTTCAGATTAAAATGTCCTCTGTTAGAACTTTGCATTTTTGTCTTGTAAGGTCCTCAAGAACTCAAGGTGCTTGTGGATTTGGCAATCATATCAGCTGGGGAGACAGACATGGAAACCACCAGAATAACCTGCTTACATACCAGCTGCTTAGGATTTGCACCTCTTATCTTCGATTTACAGCCTTCTTTTGGTTTTGATGAATTGATGAGAACTTGTGAACCAGTATGGAGTGCATTGGATGCTGATCCCACCCTCCCTAAAAAATTGGTAGGGCTAGGTATTGTGTTATTACCCTTAATATTAACACTGTGGAGGCCATCCTGTGTAAAGTTAGATCCTGCCAGGATCATGGCATGATATTGCATTCCAAAGGTTTCTTTTTCTTTTTGTTAAGCAGGATGCAGTGCTCTTACACGTCTTCTTTACGCAGATGTATTATTTTTGGTGGAAGACTATATAATTCTTTATTTATATGCAGATGGACACTAATCGTCACATGGAGTGGCTGCAGAGTGTCAAAACGTCGCATGGTTCCGTGGCCATGTCCTCCTTTATGGAAGCTCAGACTATTAATGAACATGGCATCTACCGTGTTGGATGTGAAGATGAGAGTTTATCAATAGTACCGGAGCAGTTAACACTCGACAATGTGATTCAGCTCACGTTACCCACAGGTGAAAATGGGAAAAGCAAAGAATACTCACTTGATAACCTAAGGGATTTGCAAAGTAAGCTGATGCTTATTGCTGCCAAGGCGTCACAAGGCAAAGAGGAAGTGGACAGATTTGTCGATGTAAGTCTGGCGTCAGTGGTTCTTGTTTCATGACTAATGTGGTAACGACAAAAACGAGTGTTGCAAAAACAAGAGTGACTCAAATGATGAACCTGATTACCTTTAACTAAATATAAAGCTTGTCAGAGGTACCTAATTCTAAGGCATTTCGATGGGCTTTTACTTTGAAAACCTCTTCATCAACTTGGTAATGATCATGAAAGTACATGTACCCTCCTAAGGTATTCGAGAATCTTGCTTGGCTTTGTTAGACTCCCTAGGAAAAACCCCTGTTTATACATGCAGGAAAACGGTGTTTACCTATCACAAAGACCTTGTCTAGGAGCCGTGGGCATTTATGGTTTATCAGTAAGATGGTATTAAACGTATAATCAATCATTTTGCGATATTTAAAACTTTCTTTTGTTTCTCCTTAATATCAGTTTAACTTTCTTTCCTTGTCATAATTTGATAGATTCTACAGTGTGTCTTGCGACTTGCTACAGTGTACATTTCACTTTGCAAAGCTGGGGAAGTAAGTCACCTCAAGTGGAAACATGAATTTCAGTGTACGCCAAGACTTACTGCCAACCGCTCTCTAGTAAGCGATTTGGTGGATGAAAGTGAACATCTGCAACAGTGTCTTCAGCAGTGGAAAGACGAACTACATGCCAAGCGTTTGCGGTACAGTGAATTAAATCACTTCACCACACGGCAGTTGCTTTTCCTTCGAAGCAAACTGGCCGTTGTCCAAGGCCGAGGCCCCAGAGCAGTGGATAGCATCCCTCTTGAGGTGTATAACCTTTTAGAGAGTGTGTTACCAGGCATTGACCCGGTCACTCTGAAGTCTGTACTTACATTTTGTGGTATATGTAGTCAGGAAGCTGGCCAAAACATCATCAGGTCATATGGTGCCAGCAGTCAACGGCAGCGACCAAGTGATAACTCCGACAGGTTTAAACTGTCAAAGGAGCTGCAGCCTTCAAACATAGAAATGTTCCAGTCACTTGTTGCCAAGTTGGAGTTGCTTGGTTACTCTGAGGAGGTTGCGATAGCAGCAATGATCTCATGCAAAGATGCCACTGAGGCAGATTTAATTGTGTGGTCTGTCCAAAATGGAAACAACGAAGATCTGATCAGTGCTAAGTACTCAGAGGCACAGAATGATCCCAGATATTTGCAACTAATGGATAAGGATAGCACCACATCTCGGGAACAAGAAAGGTGAGATGTACATGTGGTCATGTGAAATATATGATCATGACTCATTGCCATCTTGTCATATTTAAGTTCACTTTGGGAAGAACTTTGGTTATGTCCTTGATTTTGTTACAGTACAGCCATTAGTAATTAGTAGGCAGAAAGTAAGGAGGGCACTGCCTTCTTTCTAACTCATACCCACAATTCCTGTTCCTGCTACACATGGATGACAGCAGAATGAAGAGACAGATTAGGCAGTGAGGCATGGCATTCCTTTTCACTATACTGTAGCTTTGATTGTACTATGGATTGCCTGTGCACTATGCTACTAACACCGCTTTTCCCTCTAGTCCTGTAGAGGAAGATATGACAGATGAATCAGGGGATTTATCAGAACCAATGGAAACTGCTTTCACTCTTGACCAGACAGCGGATGGGGAATTTCTCAGTCTCGATGACTTAGGAAAGCTGTTGCTCCGCCTTGCTTCACAAGGTTTGTTGTATTTGCATACGCTTTGTGAGAATAGTCCAGTTTCGAGTTCGCCATGACCGCTGAATAAAAGCACTGAGAGCGCATTTGCACAGGGTTAGCCTCCACCTAGAAAAATATTCACAAATACCGGCGTGAAGGTGCCACAAATTTGAAAATTAAACAATACACAGAGCTGTAAACAGGTCATCTTCTCGCTGGAATTTGTGAATATTTTACTTTGGATCGAGGCTAACCCTGTGCAAATGCGTTCTCAGTGCTTTTAATCAGCGGTCATGGCGAACTCGAAACTGGACTATTATATGAAGGGAGAAGTGGAACCACTGTATTATCATTTGTGCTTATAAGCAAGAGTATACAAATACAAGCAACACTACAAAAAACCTGCCAACTAGGCTGGGACTTAAGTGGCCATTACGACTGATTTGTAGCTTGCACTGATCGTCATTAACAGAGCATCGCAATCCCTGAAGTCAACATACTACTTCAGAGCCACAGAAATGTTACAGGTTGATCACAAGACTTGCAGACGTATGATGTGATTTTAAAGTGCACCTAACCCCAAAAATTTTTTTTCGCTAAAACGAATCTACTTGTCATTTGAAATAGTTCTGCGAAAATATTTTTTGATTCCGTTAAATCCTCGATTTTCTGTGCCCCGACGAAATCTCGAAAATAGCTCCCAAACACCGCCATTTTGTTTCACGACCGAGTTTGAGGAGAGTGGGTCTAGCGGCTCTTGTGACGTCTACCCAGGAAGGTTGGATATCTCACGTCCTCTCATTTCCTTCAGGATGGTGCAATACACATTCGAAAAGTGTGCAGAAACGCCTTCCAGAGGTGCTATCGGCTGTTGCAGCAATATTCCAGATTTAAAGAAAGATATACTGTACAATTAACTGACGATGATCGGCTAATGGTGCAACAAAGACGTAAACGATGGTTGATTTTGTCGAACCGAAACAAGCGAACTGAATCTGTGAGAACCATTGAAGAACTCTCACTGGAATTTGTTCCGCAGACTTTCGAACGCTATTTTCATAAATTTTCTGCTTAAAGCTAACCAGCAATTTGTAGAAATACTACTTACAACCTATATCTTCCAATCCCGCAGTATTTATAACATACAAAATTGTGTGATCCGATCATGATCAAGAAGCGTTACACAGATATGTAAATAGATCGCAACTGTACGCCGCTAACCAACACTTATTTCTCTTTCGATTTAGATGAAAGTCGAAGATTAATCCTTTAGAATTACATGATAACAAAATTGTTAGACTCACAGAGTTTTTCGAAGGTTTGGAAATCAGCAGTGCGACAAAGATTCTGTGCAATAGCGTCGAAAATATGACCGCGTAACATTATGTGCGGACCGCTTAGGGAACACATCCTTTTCGCTTATCCGACGAATTTCGCTCCAAACTTTGAGAACAATTTACATTGGTTATTTGGAGTTACGACTTAAAACGTGTGACAATGTGAAATCGGTAATTGTATGAAATGTTTCTTTCCGCCTTGCTTCCCGCAGCTTCAAAAATACAGGTCCAAACAATACGATTTTCAATCGATCAAAGCCAATGTTTTGGAGGTCATCAAGTCTCGAAAACTGCGACACGTACGTCGCTCTTATAAACATGAAGCATTCAACTGAAAGTAAAACACAAGCTGGATTTAACAGAACAATCACACCTTGATAAAATACATTCTCGCTAAGGACAAATCTAAACGGGCTATAAACACGCGTGGGAATCTTATGTTTAGTTGACGAAATTACCATCCAAAGCAGTCCTTGAGTTTTCTTTCCTACTTTTCGTTTGCCTGCTCCTCCACTTCGTATCTAGCTTTCCATTCCTAATATACAAGCAGCTCGTCCGCAAAGAAGTCTTCCCCTTCGTCGCTTCAAATATCGTAAATTGCTCTCAAAGCTCTAAGCAGTGAGTTCACAGTTGTCGAATTGTCGAACGTGCTCGATCGAAGTTTATTTCGGAGTTTTCCGAATCGAAACTTAACTCTGACTCCAGTGACGAAAAAGAAATGATTCTGAGACAAAACTTGGACGTTTTAGTCCCAAAATACATCGGAACGATTAGTTTTGTGTTCCATTTTCTCGAGCAAATACAGAGAGTTGACTGAGGCGCCATTGTGTTTGGTTCCTGGGTAGACGTCATCAGGTACCGCCGCCCCAGACTCCCTAAAACGCGGTCGTGAAACACTTCAAGCGCGACTTTGAAAGGGCATAGAAAATCGAGGATTCAACCAAATTCAAAAATTTCTTCGCCCAAATGCTTCAAATAAAGTCTAGATTCTTTTAGCGAAAAAAAAATTTGGGGGTTAGGTGCACTTTAAGCTTGCAACATTGCAGTGTCAATTCAATGATAAGAAGTTCAGATTTAAGAACTAGATACCATCACATTGCAGCCATCTTATTATTGTATTTTGCAGCTTCTAAAAAAGTACGAAGACGCTTCCCAAGATACCTGAAGCGTGGAAAGCCAAATTTTGTGGTTGTTCCGAAAGGTATCAACGAGATATGTATTTTGTTTTCTTCTGACTTCTCTTTCTGCATTATCCTATTTCTGACTTATCATTTTGTCGCCATCTCTCACTCTTTAGTAAACGCGTATTCGCGTCACATTTACAAATATGAACACGTCGCTACTTATTACTACTTACTTCCCCCCTTTATTATGGGTTACAAATTAAGTCAATTAAGTTGTGAAATCGTTAATCCTTCCGTGTTTGTTTATCTTTTTTACACATAAAATGTGTATAACAGATGACATTTTTGGAACTGTGCTGTCCTTATACATGCACGATAATTCACAGTCTCTTCCCACATCTGAAGAAGTCTTGATCTGCACATCTGATACAACTGCAGAAGAGGTGGGTATTGAGAGTCTTTTGAAATGCGTGAATTGTAAATTGTAAATTTCTTAGAATATACTAAAAAAAAAAGTGAGGAAGCATTGATCTGTTTTTCTTTCTCTCAGGTAACTTTGAAACTCTGTGAAAAGTTCAACACTTTTACGCGATTGTAAACTGATCAAATAGGTGCTCAAACGGGTCCATTATCCTGAAATACTTTTGTTCATCTTCTTACATAGATTGAACTGTTATGGAGACGATCCCTTGGTGACAAAGATGGCAGGTTGTTTTGCTTAGTGAACGTTGATCTGCTTGACTACACTGTCTCCCAGAAAGCCGCCGATGCCTTAGGATTTCTACTACAGGAGCCTCAATACAATCACAATGAAGGTAATTTGAAACTAGGTTGACATCCCAGTTATCAGAAACTAGTCAATTAGCAGTCACGTTCTTGCTATCCCATCACTAATGTACTGTTCAACTAACTAGTAGAAGTAAAGCAGAAACTATTTTCCAGGGTTGAAATATCACAGGTCTTTGCAGGAACAGATGGTTTTGTTTGGTTTGGCTTTGTTTGTTTCCAGTGCTGTCTGTAGTTTTGTATCCTTGTTTCATTCAACGGCAGTGATTCTCTTGTAGGGCTGTCTCTTGTGGTTATCTGTAGCTCTGAAAACGAAGACAGAGCTCACATGGCTGCAGCTCTTGATCAGTACAGACTAGGAACTATTCCACATTGTGCATCACCAAAGGAAATCAGGCAATACCTGAAGACACAGTTCAAGCCACGATCTCAACAACGGGGAAAGTTCAGAGATCAGATCCTGCCGTGGACTCCGGCTGCTGCATTGGACAAAGAGGGGTACGTAGTATTTAATGCAGCTTTCTTGACCTTTTGAATGCTGTAACGCTTTTAAAAAACGATAGCTAGGAAAGTTTAATCTGGTATGACATACTGTCATGTATGTACTGGCAATGTCAAAAGCGTAACCCTTGCAAATTCCAACTAGTAACTTCCAAGGCAGCACTCACGGAACAGGTTTTTTTAGGTTTATCAATCATTCATTCAAATAATCTGTGTTGCGCCAAAGATGAACTCACAAACACTGCATTACTTAAACTACGTGTTTAGAGGAAAGATGACTTTCTAATCAAGAAAGAATTTAAATTTTCCTGATGCTAGACAAACTAGTTTGTTAAAGGAAAGAAAGCATAACAACGAGAGAAAGAAGTTAAAATGAGGACTCATTATATTTAGAAACGTATACATATGCCGTTTTTCGAATAGTGCCAAGTACTGTATCCCATTTGGCAAAACAGTAGTCAGAGATCTGGAAAAATGCATTTTCAGTTACTACACTTTCGTATTTTCTTTCAACTTTCTGAAGAAATGTATATCGTCCTTGTACAGGCTGGCTGTGAGAGTTCTGTCATCTGAACGAGCAGGAGCTGGGAAGAGCTTGGTAGTTTGTCGGCTCAGCCAGAGCTTGCCTGGACTTAAAAACAATGAAACAGTGGTGGACTACCTAAGAGACATGGAGGCTGATGTGCCACTTTGTATCACTGTACCAATTTATGGACCTTTTGTTCATCAATACACCATTGCGGAGTCCTTGTTACCCCACACGATTGTTCCTGATTTGCCTCTTTCACGAGTTTTCCATCTTGATGTGCATCCGTCGGTAGGGGAATACTTTATCACTCCAGATTTATTCCCGACCTGCCTCGTTTTGACTACTTGAAATTTATTTCTCCGTATGTTTGGAGGTGTTAGTGTCATTATTCTACTTTGGTGAAAATTTTTCAGGTAAAAAGTGGCCTTGACACGCTTCTATTCAATCTGCTAGTCCTTGGTGTGTTAGAGAGCAGCAGTGGCCAGGTCTGGAGGAGGAGACCCTCTGATTTGTATGTGATTGAACTAACTCCAGGACCATCACAAAGCTCAAATGAAACTATTGAAAGAAGACTTCCGATCACCAAGGTAAGTACCGCTGAGAATTTCACTTAACGAGATCTTGAGGGTATAGCTGACCTGTGATTGTTTTGCTTGACAGCGTAATAGCTCCAAGAAAGTCATAGCAGAACCATTTTACAGGCTGCTTCCTACCATTCACTGTGGAACACCAATGCAAACATTATTTCAACTGAGAAATCCAGTAGGTAAGGAAAATAAATTCATGTTATAACAGTATTGAAAAAATTTCATAATGAATTGTTTCAGTTAGTTTTATGCTGTCCATTTTCAATGCACACGCTCACAAATCTAATGGACAACACAGTATCAAGCGGTAAAATAGTGTTACAGTGCTTTTCCGCTTGCACCATAGTACTTGCCCAGGAGATGCAGACATCATTATAACCTTATCTGTATCTGGATTTTTATGCAGCTGGCAACAGTCTCAACCCTCTCTTTGACAATGCTGAATTCCAAAGCTCTTATGTTCAGCGTGCGTTTCAGTACCTTAAGCTATGGGAATCAGCTGGCGATAGTCTGGATCATTTCTGGTTCTTACCAGGTCAAGTGATGGGTGACCACGCAGAGTGTATAGAGACACTCACCAGGTGATGATTCCTTTGATCGAATTTTTCAGTATGCGTATGGGTGCTGTTTATTCAGAGATCCCAGAGAAGAGTAAAAAAAAAACAGGACTAAATTTTGTCTCTGAATTGCATTCAATAAATCATTGTATGATGAAGTTCATTGTTTTGTTATTCCACAGGTCTCCAAGAAATGAAAAGTAGAAAAGCAGTTTTAATTCCACGCTAAACTGCATCAGATTGTTACCACAAAATTAACAATACTTTCTTTTGATGGGCAACAAAAAATTAACCCTTGCTTGCGTACATGTCAAGATTGGAGCATTTGTAAGGATTCAAAAAAGCATTTGCTTCTTTCCCACGCGCTTCCCTATACAATGTAATCTCTTAACTGATGTGCGAAAACAAACGATTTAACCAAAACCATTCTTTATCACTTGATGCTACAATCATGGTATAAAAAACTCCCCAATTATTGGTGAACACGTTGTTATCATTTCCGTGACACAATAGGTTACCATAACAAAGGTATGACCTGTTAAAAACACCCTTAATTCAGCTTTAGGGGCTTATAATTCAAAAACGGCACGGTGAAACGTTTTTATATTATCAAATTTTGATAAGCAAAGTTTTTAACAATATCTGTACATAGGGTTCAGAGCCACCTTACAGTTTAAAATTAAGGTGGCTCTCAATCCTATGTACAGAATCGTTTTAAACTTCGGCAAAAGTTGCGTTTTATCATGCTTATCAAAATTTGACAATATGAAAAAAATTCACCGTGCCGTTTTTGAATTAAAAGCCCCTAAAGCTGCAATTGGTCATACTGTTGCTACGGTAACCTATTGGTCATGTTAGACATACCGTTGCTATGGTAACCTATTGTGTCACGAAAATTATAGCAACGTGTTCACCAATGATTGGGCAGTTTTTTAATACCATGGTTGTAGCATTAAGTGGTAAAGAGTGGTGATAACGACCTATCAAATTCTAAGTGCTGAAAACTGTTTTGAGCCACCTTGAAACAAAAAGGAAGCAGTGTAGTAAAACTAGCATCTCTTCAACATATGTTCAATAGCGAAATAATGCTACTTCCAATGAATTAACAGAAAGTGTAAAGTAAGGTTTCGCTTAGATGCTAGAACTTTCCAATCCTTGTAATAATTAGGTTTTTCAAAATAGCAGTCTTCTCATGTGATTTGTAGTATCATGTCGCACAGGGAGTGCCTTTTCTTGAGTATGCTTTTCAGATCGGAAAGTCTCATTTCAAATGTTGGTGCTTTTCTTTCTCTTTACCACAAACTTTATAACCAATCTCTTTAAATATAACACTTTATATAATGATTAAATGAATGCGCGCGCTCTGATTGGTCAATCAGCTATGGTTTATTGTTCCAGTAAACTCATGGAAATTTCGCTTGTCTTCTGAATTATTATATAAAAGCTGCGGCTCGTGATTTACGAATTCTTCTCGTGTTTTTCCAACATCCCGCGTGGTTTATCAGCCTATAAACCAGAAAAACTTGTGGTCTATTGCTTAAATAACCTTGGCATTGATTTGATAATTTGTTTGTTTTCTGACAGAAATTGTGGCATCGAGGACCCTTCATGGTCTGAGTTACGGTACTTTGTAAACTTCCTCAACTCTCAGCTTCAAGCCTGTGAGGAAAGTTCATTCTGTAACATGGATTTAGTGGGGGACACGTTGGAGGGTTTTAGAAGCTTTGTGGTCCGCTTCATGATCTTGATGTCGCGGGTAAGGGTAGAGTAAGTAAGGTAAAGAAAAACGTTATTTAGCCAGGGTGGCCCATTCAGCGTCATCCGATTGACTGCTATCTAGAGGGACTCGGGTGATAAATATTACAAGCATAAAAAGTACACAGGGTCGCTATTAATTTAATCTCCAACAGCCATCAACGTAACATTTATTAGTCCGTTGTCACTTAGTCGGTTCATAGTGCGACAGTGTATCAACACCCTCAAACCGTATGACCTGATCTAATGTAAACGTGAAGAACCTAAGACTCGTGTTACGAACCTCAATCCAACCCAACGAATCAAGGTGGTCAAAAATAGTTTGTGCCCGCTCTTCAGTGTTCATTGCTGGCACGAGACAGTGTACGGACAAGAGATGAGCAGCAAACTTGGCTCTGATTCCGCAGTTCTCATATACATTCTTGTTCTATCTTGACTGCAGAGTGCGACTTTGTTTGACAATCTGTTGTGTGTTAAATCTTTTGACAGAACTGTACGCAGGAAAAAAAAACCATAACGGCTGGGTAAAATGATCCAGTTATTTTAGTTGCGCGAACCTAGTTTTAGTAATGTGGCTCGTGCGTAGTGTATACAAATCGACACTAACTTCTTTACTGGCCTTCTTTGCCAATTTCTCAAGAAATAGTCATGGAAATTTCATTACATTTTGGAGGATATTGCTTCCCAAAACAAATGCATGCCTTACTGTCAAGACTATGAATCTGTAAATCCTGGGCATATCATTCAACAGACATTCAACAAAGGATAACTAGAACAGTCCAAAAGTGCGAGCATTTTTCTGACTTTCATGCTGACTGATGATGGAGAAAATCTAGCAACTACATTTTCAGCAAATACTTCAATTTGTCAAGCTTGGTTTTATCGAGTCGTAGCATTGTAGTCACTGAAAGAAACAGACTTTGCTTGGCAACCTTAGACTTGCTATAGTATATTACATGTAAATTCTGAAAGCAATCATTACTTCCTACTTTGAAGGACTTCGCTACACCATCTCTTAATTCTTGTGAAAGTCCCACTGGCACTTCTGAACAAGACGGTGATACTAACGGCGATGATGATGATGGAGCTACAGAAACTGAGGTTGTGCGATTAAGTCTCAGAAGACGCTGGGAGACTAGGTGTGACATTATTCTTTGGAAAAAAAATAGCGTTCTAATGCTTCTCGACAAGGCTTTAGATTAATATTTGACGTCTTTCTTACAACTTAAGATGGGTCCCGTTAGCTTTAACTATTTGGAATCCTATACGAGTGAGGATTTAGTTGATGTGAGAGATGTCAAAACGTGTTGCTGTGTCAGTTCCACTCGTTGTATGTCTTAGATTTTGGCTGGTGAAAGCAAACTAAACCCATCAGTCAAAAGGTTGTCTAAAATATTTCGAAAGTTGATAAAAACTGCGTTCAGTTTTGATTGTATGTTGTGCGTCATCGTGAGAGACGTTATTGATAAACATGTAATCAAGCACGATGTGCCAAAAACGATGACAACTTTGATCTGTAGGGAGACTGTTATACTCTGAAGAACAGATATTAAGTGATACAGTTTTATCCTTTGCTTTTTCTTCTCACAAACCGATTGTTTTTCCACAGCTCGCATCCTTACATATTCTTCAACCAGGATCGCATCACCATGACATTTGTTGGTTTCCACATCGACCGAAATGGCAATTTGATTGACCCAGACCTTCATGTTATCATTCAGCAAAATTTGATGTCAAGGCACCTGCGCACTGGTCTGTTTGTGCAAAAAGTTGACATGGAAACTAACTACGAATCTTGGAGCAAGTGAGTTTGACATTGATTTAGTGATATATTGTTGGATCTTTCTATTGAGGTGGGGCACTACATCTTTCATTATTTCGGATTTATTCGCTAGTTGTGAAAGCATGTCCTTTTCTTGCAGTGTGTCTTGTTTTAACAACAACAACAACAACAACCATTTTATTTTGCATAATACATAGAATATCATTCAGCAAAAGAATACATTTTAACTTAAATAAGCAAAAAAAAATACTCAAATTGTAAAAACTAAACGAGTTGAGTAGTTACAAGAATTATTACGCTTTAAATCGGTTGTAGGAAAAATAAAGAAAAGAAGAGGTAGAAAGAGAAAACAATATATATAGATATAAATATAGAAAGAAATATAAGTAGTAACAGTACCAGTTATAGACAGAGCATTGTTTAATTAAGAGCGATAGTAACTTAAAGAAAAATACTAAGGTAGCATTAAGCATAAGAACTTAGGAATTGCTTAGTCAAGGTTTGTTTAAATAAACGCGGAGATAAACTTTTTATCTCTTCATCCAAATTGTTCCAGATAGAAGGACCAGAGAAATGTAGATTGAATTTACCATAATTAGTTCTAACCTGGTCGATATAATATGTTGACTTAGGTGCTAGCCTAGTATTATAGTTATTATACAGACATCCAAGACATATACAGACATCCAACTTCAAATTTAGAAACATTTTTACCTCGTTTGGGAAAGTCTCATCTAATACGGAATTTAAGACCTAGGTAAGAACATATCAAAACTGCAAGAAGCTAAAGGAAAAAGGTTTCTTATAATGATTTTATCATGAGATCTCGAGCTGAACGAGCTGAGCCTCACTAGTCAGTAATGTAAGTCAGTAATGGTGAACATTCAGTTTGGATGTTTTGAATATTCGGTGTATTCTAAGACAAAAGCTACATTGTTTACAAAAGGTGCTGGCCTGCTGTTCTTCACATTAGTGGAGAGCTTGATACACTAAATAAGACTTCTTGAACTTTTGTGTTTGTTAATATAGAGGCGAGAAAATTGAGAAGCTTTGTGGAGTTATGGGTGTTGAATGGCCTTATGATCCGGATGACTCATATGAACTCACCACAGACAACTTGAAGAAAATTTTGGCTATCCACATGCGCTTTAGGTGAGGTGAAATATTTAAGTACATCGTAAGATGAATTTCCTGGGATATTCTTGTGACATGAAAAATGAAATTAACAGTACACTATTGAGAGGAGTGGTGTTTATTGAAGTTGGTTGCGACCTGAATTAAGAGGGTAGAATGGAAAAAAGAAAGATGTGTTATAGAGACTGTTTCCAAAGAATCGTTTCCTATTTATGGTCACTAAACATCGCTGTAATTGTGTTTAAGATGTGGCATCCCTGTGGTTATAATGGGCGAGACTGACTGTGGAAAAACATGCCTCATTCGATACATGTGTGGCTTACAGTCTGGGCCTGGTGGACCAAAGAACATGCTACTAATGAAGCTATAAATAAAACGAGCGTGTGTACTTGTTATTTGATTTTTTTGCATTGATAGAGTCATTTACTCATAGTATACTTTTCTCCCTTTGTATTTGCTGTAACTGGTCATTTTATGACATCTTTTATCATTTGTTTTCTACTTAACCCTTTCAATGTAAACGGTAATCAAAGTGATTGGAACTTATTTTTACATTGATTAAACAGTTTGCCTAGTAAAGTTTTAATAAACTAACAAAAGTAATGTCAGGACACGGGGAAAATATAGCTTTCAAAAGTCTTGATTATTCTAAGCAAGCAACCTCTGGAAAGCCGACACTTAATGGTGTACAAATCATGGTCAACAGGTTCACGGAGGGACAACCTACAAAGACATCGAGAAGAAAGTGGAGCAAGCTGAGGAAATGGGTAGAGTGAATGAAATGTTGAACATTGACACGGTGTTGTTCTTTGACGAGGCTAACACAACTGATGCTTTGGGTATGATCAAGGAAGTCATGGTGGATCGCAGAGTCAATGGCAGAAAGATAGGAGTAGGGCTCAAGAGACTACAGTTCATTGCAGCATGTAATCCTTACAGAAAGTAAGTGCAAGACTCATCTTGCAACTTCCAGTTTTATCGGTAATGATTGACAACTCATGGCAATTTTTCATCTTTTGTTTTAAAGACACACAGAAGAAATGATTCATAAGCTGGAGTCAGCTGGCTTGGGATATCATGTAGCAACACAACAGACACATGATCGTCTTGGTATGTCATGAGCTTGATTTCAACTTTGTATTGTACAGAAAGAGAGAACGAGTGGGAATTGCCCCTTCTTCTAATAAGAAATACAAGAGCCCTCCTCATAAGCTGTTTTTTATACATTTGTCTAATTTTGTTGATCATGGTTTTTAACCCATTAGGTCACATTCCTCTGCGACACCTGGTGTACAGAGTACATGCGCTGCCAGAAAGCATGCGGCCATTAGTATGGGACTTTGGCCAGTTAAATCCTGACATTGAAGAGCTGTACACACGTCAAATTGTCAGCAGATTTGTAAGTTGACGCTATCTGCCACTGTTCTGTACTTAAAGAGGTGTTGTTTTACTAAGAAGACTTCGTGTAATTTTCGTCAGCCACCCAAACGATTTGTTGACGTGTTTGCACTCAGGTAGTACTGTAATAATGTGGCTATAATTTGTAAGCACATTGGTTTAACTTACAAACCTAGATTCCTGCTTCAACCTGTTTACACATGTTAGATGTTAGAAATTTTCCCCTTAAATACAAGATGGTGTCATAGTTTAGACTCTAATCTTTAAGAATCTTTATACCTAGCAAATTTAATTTTGACTTCACGTAAACGAAAAAACATGTCCTTCTCTTTCATTAAGCAAGGTTTTACAGGAAAAGAAAATTCCTGGAGAAGCGCCTTTGGTGAAAGCTCTCACAGCTGTGCTCACTGCTTCTCAGCGGTACATGAGGGACCAAACGGTAGGTGTAGCTTGTGTACGAGCGCAACCTTTCTGAAACTTATTTACTTACTACTGAACCTAGTGGCCCTTGGGGGAGCACAGGGCATCCTGAGGAAGGGAGAAAGTATGGAGGAAGTGGAAATCACGAGAAATGTTTTAAATGGCCCTTAACTAACAATTGCGAACTAACTTACCCTCGTCAATATTCAACATGTCTGCAACTATTATTGCACTAATAATATACATCAAAAAAATTACTCGATTATGATTGGTTGAGAGCAGTGCAGTTGAAAAAGTGTAACACCAGTGCAAATTACACATCGTAATTCTGGATTATGGTCGGCTGAAAGACAATAGGAAATTTTCTAAGCCAATGATATCACGTAAAATGATGACGAAAATTTTGTGCAGAAACTTTGAAAAAAGTTTTCTGGAATGAGAAAAAATGGCTTGAAGAAAGATCTTCTGGCACTTCCTCCACGCGAATTTTTTAATGTTTATATTATTAATAAGTAGCCATAGGGTTTTTCGAGTTCAATTTGGAATTAATTTGCGCGAATCCCAAATTGAACTCGAAACCGTATGATTACCTATACAAAAGCAACCTAAGTAATTGCATTGATCTTGATTATACAGGATGAATGTAGCTTTGTCAGCCTGCGTGATGTGGAACGTGCAATGAATGTGATGGTTTGGTTTTACAATCATCGTGAGGTTCTCAATCCCCTTATGGATGAAACTAATGATGATCAGGACGAAGAGAGTGACTCCGACAGTGATCTTGATGACAGTGATGACGATGAGGGTGCTGGTCGAGGCCGAGAGAATGTATTGAATCAGGTAATTCAGTTCATGACCCAGTTTACATTTTTCAAGTTATATTTAAAGTGTCTCAAAACAGTTTCCAGCAGTTACATTTTGATGGGTCGTTATAACCACTCTTTATCTTTTGATGCTACAATCATGGTATCAAAAAACTGCCCAATCATTGGTGAACACGTTGTCATCATTTCCGTGACACAGTAGGTTACCATAGCAAATTTTGATAAACATGATAACGCGCAACGTTTGGCAGAGTTAAAAACAATTACGTGCATAGGGTTCATAGCCACCTTAAATTTTCAAAACTTTTAAGTGCCTCTGAACCCTATATACAGATTTTTTTTCTTACAAATTGCTCATTAGACTATGGAAACTGCTCGAAAATCTGGATGAAATGTAAAATATTGCATTGCCAGCAAAATTTAGTACAATTTAGCAACATTGCATGTCAAAAAACCATTTGACGGTAAAAAATACGGCTTTTTTGGAGCAAAATTAAACGTGAAAGGCTTAGGCATACTGATGGAATTTCTTGCAATGTAGTGTGGCATCGCCAACATGGAGCATATTGGTTTGTTTTGTGTCGATAACGTTTTCTTCACAGCGTCCTAATGTGTACACCTGATAGTATATCAACTGATTAGACACTGATCACTTGTACTGGGGCGTTATTTTTCTCTGTGTTGAAAAATACGACACTGCCCGAAGTTCAAGCAATGCTGAGAACGTTCTTGTTATTGATAGAGATATACCAAAAAGATCTCGTTTTGGTTATATCATCACTGACGTCAGCTAACTGTGCAGTGGTGTTAAAAACTTATTACTATTTGAAAATTCATTTGATTACTGACGTTTGCAAAACTCTTTAGTGTTTTTTGTCAGGCTTGGAACTGGATATTCAGAAAGATTGTTAACTGAATTTTAGCACCATGCGATGCAAAACAGATGAGACAAAATACTGCTTTTATCTTTTTATGTAGACTCTCGATGATGTCACCCGAGCCCTTGTACTTTCCCTTGGGGTATGTTACCAGGCACGCCTTCAAGACAGGGAACCGTATCGTCGTGCTGTGGCTCGAAGCTTTTCCCAACCATGCCAGCTGCCTGGTGGACATCAACGTATTTCGCAGGAAATTACACGGTAATTTTGAGAAAATATGTGGCACCACCACTGTACTGGAAACATTTACACAACACAAATCGTTACAGGGTTGACCAATGGCACTTTTCAATGGAAAAGATGCTAGGAAGGTGACTCTTATAGATGTACCGTGTTTTGATAGATGACCATAGATATATTTCCGCTCTATTTAAGTTGATATAGTAAGTGTATTGATTGGTAAGTATTAGGAAGTCTCGACTTTACTTGGCAGTTTACTCCTAATTGGTACAACATGAATATTTTTGTTTTAATCTTGTAAGTTATGAAGCTCTTTATATTTGTCATTTTCTTGCAAGGTGTCAGAAAGCAGTACTGAATCAGTTGGAATTATTAGGTCATAACATTGCTCGCAACACGGCCTTGAGTGAGAACGTGTTTATGATGGTGGTGTGTATTGAGCTCAGGATTCCACTGTTTGTGGTTGGTAAACCGGGCAGCTCCAAATCCCTTGCCAAAACTGTTGTGGCTGACAACATGGAAGGAGATGCCTCAAGATCTGAGCTCTTCAAGACTTTTAAACAGGTACAGAGTATTAACTTTTCGATATGCAATATTCAAAATAGAGGGTAGGTGCCAATTGACAGCAAAGCAGGCAATGAGCAAGCGAGTGTGGGCTAAATGCAAATAAAGGGGTCACCATGGGAACCTCGCATGGGTCACCTCCCCCTGGCACCTGTCACACTGAATTCTCAGTGGAGAATAAGTATACTTTATACCTGGACACAAGGGCCCACCATGAACCAAGAGGCGGGTGGGAGGGGGCAAACCAAAGACAAAGCGACAAAGCTATGCAGAGCGACACCACGAGGGCAAAACTGCACAGCAATGGCACAACTAGGCATGCCCGCAGCGATCATCCGCTGGTCAACAGCAGATCTCCCAGTTAACTCTGATTGTTGATAATCTCATTTAAAAGTGCAGTTTCAGGGTTGGCTTTATCGCTAGAGTTAGTGCAGAATAATTGAGACCAAGTGAATAAATGAAAAATATGTCAAAAAACCCCTCACAGTTAGTGACAATCGCTTGTTTCCCCGAGAAAGGAAACCCTTGGTATAGGCGAATCTTTACTGACGTCATTGTTTACATTTTTCCTCATTAACATACGACTTTGCGCATAGAAGGCATCATGCTAGACACGAGTTTACTAGACAAACTTAAAGAGCTTGTGAAACTTAGCAAGTGGTGAAATTTTTGGCTCTTTGGGTGTAATATTCGAGGAGAAATTGGCTTTCAGGAACATCAAAATTCTGTGTGGCGAAAGCGCTAATGAGCTCATACATTCTTTGTAAAATTTTGAGCTTTTAAACCCGCGTCGCACAAAAAGAATTCAATACATCGCGCTCAAATTCCTTGGGACAGTTAATCGTGCTGTGCTCTTTCAATATTCAGTATTAATCTCTTTGTAGCTCCATCAGAAACTGTATCGCTTATGGTAATGAGGCAGATGTTGTAAACAAAGATTCTCCTATAAGATAATGCTTGCATTGCACCTCGAAGTGTTAACAAATTGTTGCCTAATACATTCACTAGTACATGTAACATTCACTTGTTCAGGGCGTTCAGTGGCAAAAGCAATTTATATTGACATTGGTTCTACCTTTAACTAGGTTCATATGGTGTCCTACCAATGCAGTCCTCTCTCAACTGCAGAAGGGATCATGGCAACCTTTCGCCAATGCAGCAAGCTACAGAAAGGCAAAAACCCAGACAAGTACGTGTCAGTTGTGGTTCTGGATGAAATTGGCCTGGCTGAAGATTCACCTCTGATGCCCCTAAAAACTCTTCATCCACTACTTGAGGACGGTGTGAGCTCTACCGATGACATCATACAAGTGGAGAAACAACTTCCAGAAAGAGTAGCATTTATTGGAATATCAAACTGGGCTCTGGACCCAGCCAAAATGAACCGTGGTATCATGCTGTCACGTGGTCTGCCAGACGCTGAGGAACTTGTGGAAAGTGCAATGTAAGATGGATCCTAGGTTGGAGGGTGGGAAACCCATTTCCAGTTGTCTGTATTGAAGGTCGATTCAAATAAATTCTAAAGCTTATGCTCAACTTTGCGTTTAATCTTCGTTCATGAAGCCAAGTTGATTCAAATTTCGCATAAATACAATTTAAATAGTGTAGAGAACCCTTTTCAGTATTTTTTTCGCAAAATCTCGCCACAAATTTACTCCCAAATTTTATTTAGGGGCATTTGTTCAACTGATCAGCACATTCAAAGCTTTGTAGCTCCACTGATGAATCCACTGGCGCGGGGTTACGAAGAGCTTTACGCTACTCAGAGACGGTCTGAAACTCTCCAAGAGTCCAAGAAGGATGAATTCTTTGGGCTTCGTGATTTTTACAGGTAGGAATGTTCCTTTACTATCGCTTTGTTCTCTTATGCTCTTTATGTTATTTTTCATTTTCCTTGTTTGTAACCCTTGCTGAATTTCCATTCAGCTGATCTTTGTTGCAAATATTCGTTTGGGTCTCTCTCGGTTTTTCTTTTCATCAAGTCAGCTCTCGTTTTATTGGCTATCAATTTCTGACTTCTTTTTCAAACATCTTACGTGTCTTTTATGTGTTCATTTCCTTCTCTTGATTGCAGCTGGCTGTTTGTTCAGTCTGATATATTTCATTAAATTCAGAAGAACTTAATTGATAGTATTACAGATTGCATCATGGTTTATCTTTCAAAGCGGGATCCCAATTCCTGCCCGGAATCCCATGGTCAAATTTTACCGTTAATCTGCTCTCAGATAGGACTCCGTCTGGTTTGGATTTATTTATAAAGTGAGTCCAAGACAGCCTACCTGGTGGAATTCACTGGTGGTAAACCAAGCTATGAATGCTCTTGTGTGCATTTCATAACTACCCTATCTAATCCTTGTCATTCAAAACTTCTCAGTAGGTTGTTGGAAGTATAAGCAGCACCGAACATCCTTAGTGCCACGGCTAATTATGAATGTATTGTTCTTGTTGCTCAGCTTGGTGAAGATGGTGTACAAAATGGGCGAGGAGCATCGACGTGAGCCAAGTTGGGCAGAGGTAGAACATGCCATTAGAAGGAACTTTGGGGGACTGGATGAGAGTGAGCCAGTCAAAGTTTTCAGAAAACATTTCAGGAGACAGTTCTCACTGGGCAGAAGTGCCATGGTAGGAGTGTTATTTCCCGTGACTGTCTAGTTCGTTCGGTTCCCGGGGGGACTCCCATATAGAAAGGGCGGGGATGCTCGTCGTACCTTTTAGGAGTTAAAAACGCGTTTGTGGTACCTCTTAGGGTGCTCAGCCTCAAAAGGTCCACAGTGGGAACTTCTGCAGTACCTTCTACGGTACTGAGCCCAAAAAATGTAACAGGAGATAATGTGTCGTTTGAGAATTGGTACCTCTTAGGGGCAAGAAATATTTCAAGCCACGCTCACAAAACAGAATCTTGAGTACCTCTTAGGGATTGTTTTAAAAATTCCGACGAGCACCCCCCCACCTTTTTATATAGGAGTCCCCTTCCCCGACGTTTGGGTACATCGAGTGGCTCGGCGTTTTGGCATTGCATTTAATATAGTTTTATTCCCGATGTGCCACTGACATAAATTTCGTTAAGTAGCTCGTTATGTACTAAGCTTGAAGCAACTATAAGCACATTATTGTTTTGTCGTGTTTTTAATTTGTATAGTTCTTCTATACGTTACTGCTGCTAATCAGTGTCCTTGTTCACGAGAATTGAGATACTTGTTTTCTTTTGTAGGCGACACAGAATGAAGATGTCTTCTCCGCAGTGAACCTGATCAAAGCCAGTCTTGAGCGTCAAATTTCCAGAGGGTAACGTATTTTCACGCTGATTTACATTGTGTGAGGTGAAAGGATGTTCACTGAATGGCCTTTTGTTTTGTTTCAAACAGAGAGAGCCGATACCTGTTGGTGTTGACGGAGAACTATGCAGCTCTGCCGATTGTTCAAGAAGAGCTGCTCAAGAAAAAAGAAGATCCAGTCATAATTTTTGGGAGCAGTTTCCCGAAAGATCAGGAATATACACAGGTACCAACAAGCATCATTTGTAGTAATAGTTTATACGGTTTACATTTGTCACACAAAAGGATCCATTAAACTGCGTGAACACAAACAACGCACTAGTGGTGCTGAGAGAAATCACTTTACATCAATTACATCAAGTAGTTTTGCGTTTTTTCAAGTGTTTTTGCGGTCAATGTAGAAATCAAGATCGAACGCAATTGATGACCTTGGCCATTATGACTAATAATTTGCTTGCAGTAAAATAAGGATTGTGGGGTGAATGAATCAGATATTTATTATTTTTCTACATGTATTTACTGAACCTTAAACATGTAACGTGTCTGCAGTAATGCCACTGAACATTGACCCATCCTATATGTTTAGTGATGTTAAGTAGAACAATGCTATGTGGTGTTGCGAATGGAGGTCACCTGCAATTATTTGTCGTTTGTTTCAGGTCTGCCGGAACATTAATCGAATTAAAGTGTGCATGGAAACGGGAAGAACAGTGATCCTCCTAAATTTAGAGAGCCTCTATGAGAGTCTTTATGATGCTCTTAACCAGGTATGGAGAATGTCTAGACACTTACTTGGTTTCAATTAAAATATTCCATCCTATTTCTCGTGAGAACTCGTTTTCAATCATGAACACATTCCGGTCAGTTCGTGAAATGCTCTCTGGTATGGCAAAAAAGTAAATTGGTTAATCTCAGTAAAACTGGTTCTGAGAAATCATTTTGGTGTCATTTAAATCAAATATAAGATCTCTTCTCTATTTTTTTTGTGCTCACAAGTTATTTTACCGAGGTATTCCATTTTAAGGTCTGCCTGATATTTGGTGTTGGTTCTGAAGTCAACTGTATTTAAACAGGGTCATAGGCTAGTATCAGCATGGGCCCTGACTACTGTAAAGTAGGAAAAGTCTAATAAAGTCTAAAATATGTAAATATGTGCAGTAGGTGTTAGGAAATACATCTCATGATTATCACTTGAAATTGACTACAAAAAAATTGGTCTTATCTTACAGTGTTTCATAATACGTTTCTTGAAATTGGAAAGGGATGTGGCTTCTTTAATTTTTGGGGGGTAACCATTAAAAAGGACCGAACCTGAGAAACTAAATGTATGTTTTCCTAAACTTAATTTCCTATCCTATATCTCTTTATGCCATAAGGCACATAAGGCTTTGACATTCTCTTTCCAACCACTACGGTTTGCTACGAGGTTTCTGACATTCGCCCATGACTGCCACCCAGCTGTTTTCCTTTCATCTTCAACCATTCTCCTCCATGTTGTTTTGGGTCGACCAGGCCTTCTTTTCCCTTCTGGCCTCCATTTCAGAGCTGTGACGCAATGTTCCTCTTTGTCTTTCCTCATTATATGTCCAATCCAATTCCATCTTCTACGTCTGATTTCATCACTCGTTCTGTTGACTCCTGTGTTCTCCTGAATTTGTTGGTGGGAGATGGTCTGAGGCCACCTTATTCTTAAAATCCTCTTCATGCACTTGTATTGGAAACCGTCCAGCTTCTTTGCTTCTGTTTTCGTAAGTTTCCAAGCTTCACAGCCATACATCAAAACTGACCTAACAATTGTTTTAAACAATTGTACCTTCGTCTTTCTGCCAATCTCACTGGTGCCCCATATTCTTCGCATCCTATAAAAAGCCTGTCTAGCTTTACTCAGCCTTTGCTGTATGTCCTTGGTTGTTCCACCTTCTTTGTCCAGCAGTGCGCCTAGGTACACAAACTCTTCCACCTCTTCTACCTGTTCACCATTAATCTCTATTCGTTGGTCGTTTTTGGCATTCACCCGCATGACTTTTGACTTCTTTGCATTGATCTTAAGACCGACTCTTGCAGCTTCATCGGCTAGTCTGTTGGTCTTATCTCTTATGTCGACGTACCTAGACGACAACAAAGCGATGTCGTCTGCAAAGTCTAGGTCTTCTAAGATCGAGGTGAACTTCCATCGTATACCAGTTCTTCTACCTTCTGTAGTTCTGCTCATGACCCAGTCAATTGCAAGTAGAAATAGGAAACCAGACATGACACAACCTTGCTTTACTCCTGACTGGACTTGAAACCATTTTGTTGTTTCACCCTCATCTAGAACTGCACACTCAAAGTTGTTGTACATCGCCTTCACCAATTCGATAAGCTCTTCTGGGATTCCGTACATTGACATGATGTTCCACAGACTTTCTCTATGTACAGAATCGAATGCTTTCTCAAAGTCTATGAAATGGGTGTACAGAATTGCGTTCCATTCGTTGACTTGTTCAAGTATATTCCTGAGAGCAAAGATCTGATCAATGGTACTTCTGTTCTCTCGAAAACCTGCTTGTTCCTTCCTCAGGATGTTGTCGACACCTTTTTTGATTCTACTTATCAACACTCTTCCAAAGATCTTACTGATGACTGGTAACAGTGTAATACCTCTCCAATTCGTACATTCGCGTAGGTCACCCTTCTTGGGTAACTTTACTATCAATCCTCTATTCCAACTTTTTGGTGCTACGCCCTCTTCCTTCACCTTGTTAAACAGTTTTGTTAGTTCCTGCGTTCTCTCATCTAAATCTGTTTTTAGAAGTTCGGCTACTACGTTATCGAGTCCAACTGCCTTTCCATTTTTCGTTGCTTTTATAGCACTTTTCACTTCGGTTGGTCGAAATGGTCCATTATCAAATTCTCCGTCATTTTGCCTTCTTTCCATTTCACGGGGCTGAATGGGCCTTTCAGGTGGGTCTTTGTTGAGTACTGCGTCAAAGTGTTCTTTCCAGATCTTCAGTCTTTTGCTCCCCTCATTTGTCGGTCTTCCGTTTTTATCGTTTACTGCTGTACTCACTCTTCTCGTGTCACCCGTCAAGGTCTTCACTATTCGATGTAATTCCCCAGTTCTTCCATTTTCTGCCGTTCTCTCAGCGTTTCCTGCCATCTCATTCAACCAGCGCCTCTTGTCTTCGCGTGCACTCCTTTTCACTTCCCGGTCCTTTCCCTTATTCTTTGTTTGACTCTTTCTGAACGTGTACTTTCGAGCTTCAGTTTAAGTTGTCTCCTTTCTTCTACTTTCTTCCACGTTCCTCCGCATAACCAGGGTTTGCTTGCCCTCTTGGCTGTCCCTAGTACCATTTTAGCAGTTGCAACATAGATATTCTCCATTCTGTTGTTCGTTTGATCGGCATTTTCTTCTTCTTCCAATCCCTCTAGTGCCTGGAATCTGTTTCTGACCTCAATGTTGTATTTGTTGCGTATTTCTTCATCTGTCAGCTTTTGCATGTCAAATCTTGTTCGACCTTCCTTTTCCCTTGGACTTCTCTTTAACTTCAGCTTAAGCCTAGTCTCCACTAGGTAATGGTCACTTCCCACATCTGCGCCTCGCCGAACTACAGTGTCCATAACTGATGATCTGTATTCCTTAGCAATCATTGTGTGGTCTATCTGGTTTTTAGTTCTGCCGTTTGGTGATGTCCATGTTGCTTTATGAATTTCCTTATGAGGGAAAATCGTTCCTGTAATAACTAACCCATTCATCTCACAGAACTCACACAGCCTTTCACCATTTTCATTCCTGACTCCTCTTCCGTGGTGTCCCAGTACTTCTCTTTCCTCATTTGTTCCTTTCCCTACTTTAGCATTAAGGTCTCCAGTGATAATCAGGATGTCATTTCTGCTGCATTTTTGCATTGTACTTTCTAGCTGCTCGTAAAATTCATCTTTGCTCTCCACGCACGCGTCATTGGTTGGGGAGTATACATGTATCAATGTCAGTTTCCTATACTTTGAATAGAACCTTGCCCTGATGATCCTACTACTTTCAGGTGTCCACTCCATAAAACTTAATTTAGAGGTGGGCAAATGAAATGTTTTAGGTTTGAAGTGTCTTTCTTCATTGAAATCTCAGCCGGCCGTTGAGTGTTAGTTATGTACCTAATCAAGTTCAAAATATTCTCTTGTTCTGTTGTTATCTTGTACTATTTTTTTTACCGTTAGTACTACGTGTATTTTGGAGGACAAAAGTTTGTGGATCTTGGACTGGGAAGCCATCGTGTTAAATGTCGTGTCAGTGATGCTTTCAGGTAAGACTTGCCTGTTTAACGCTTTCAGCATGGATCGCACACCCAAACTGAAAAAAAGGTGATGCTGTGTAACAACCTGTGCTTAGAGGATATTTTGCCTTGTTTTTCACAACCTTGTTAGCTTTTGCCTAGTTTAAAGTTCTTAACTGTTCGATTAGTAAGAGCACTGCAGCAATTTGGACCCAACGTAAGCTAACACAACCTTTTACACCATGCCATAGAAAATACAGCCATTCAGAATACAGGAAAGCCTTTGTACATTCGACGGTATTACACCCATCCTTCCCATTCGTGAGCCGCTCGTATGTCGCATTAATTGTGTTGGCCACTATTTTCTATGGCATGGTATACCAAGAAAATGCTACTATAAGTGACTCGTGGGATATTTCATGGTATACGACTCGAGAACGTTGCATAACTAGTATATATTTAACACATCGATCACATTTTCCCATGGTCTACACTTTTATGCACCGTACACCATATACTCAAGTGGAAGCACGAGCCACAGACAAGCGGTTTCATTCTGTAATAAAAATAACAGCCATTTTAACTTGTCTTTCTATAATAAATCATCCAAACAGGTTGATTGTGATTGCTGAAAGAGACGTTGTTTACAGTAAGTTTCCAATTCCTCTGATCAATCGTCTGGAGAAACATTACCTTGTGACATCAGCAAGCCTGTCTTCTGCGCAAACAGCCGTGGTGCTTCGCCTTCAGGACTGGGTGAAAAATTTTTCTCAAATCAATGTCCCACCCCACCAGCAAATGAGGTACGTTCTTTAGCTGGTTAGGAGTACAAGGATTGGATAATGCTTTCCTTGTGCGATGGAAAAGCGTGCATGATAGCGTGCTCTTCTAAAGATAGTTTTACCTGACTCGTTAATACATTGCTCTCCATTTTCTGTTTACAACTTAAGATGCTTGCTAGCGTTTTCATTACGTATTTCACAGTTGTTTTGTGGTGTGATTTAGCCCAGATAAAATAATCTAAATAGGTCACAGGAATAGAATTCTGATCCTGTTTCTTGCAGGAAATATTTACCTGGTGATGCATTTGTTGGTTACCATGGGGACACGGCAGCATCTGTAGTGCTTCAAGTGTGCAGCAACATGGACCAGCTTGGACAGCATAGTCATTTCAGTGACCGACATTCCTGGGAGGAGGAGGTGTGCTAAAACGATTTAATTAATTATTGAATACTCCTTTGACAGCGTTTCTTTGGCCACATTGATCGTGCAAATTTCATTATTGTCATAATGTTTTTGTCGGTACAGGTTGAAATCCAATTGTGCGTGTACTGTAAGTGAATTTAGATTGTGCTTGGCGCCGTTAGCTTAACGCATGGTTTTACCGTTGTAGGTTTTCAAACAATCACAAGAACGTCTGTTACGGTGTGCTACACCTGATGCTGTTGCACGGCTGCAATGCTCCCAGCTAAGACAGCAATCAGACAAACTGTGGGATACGTATTTTACAGTCCAGGAGCATTCAAGTTTGACAGCCTTCCTTAGAAATGTTCTGACGACAGAGGAGAGAAAGTCAGACAAAGGAACTTTGATTCAGGTGAGAGACCAGATTATTTACCGTGCATTACAGTGTTCTTGACCTAGGATACGTCTTTTTTTACCTTGTATCTCGCTGGATTTTAAACGAAAAGCATAGAATAAAAGTACTGTATCTCGGATATCTTTGATCTGTTTCTTTGGAAACTGTTGAAACTGGCATTAAATGTGCAAGTTATTTTAAAGTTTAATTTTCTTTTAAGTGAACTGAGCCACAACAGTCTATTGACGTTTAAAGATTGTAAGTAAAGTTTTGCATTATCTTTGTCTCAATGGTCTGTAGAGGAATTAGTCGTTAAAGTAACACATGCTTTAGGAGTAGAGAATTTAAGAAAATTTAAGAATTTAAGAAATTTTTTAAAAGATCTGTATTTTTATAACTTGAAATTGATGCGGTCACAGTCCTGTTATCTTATTATATCAGTGCTGAGTAAAACCATATTCATGTGACAACTTTCTATCTATTAGGTGACAACTCACTCCAGGCTGCTGTCATCAAGTGATTTACAAGACATTTCATCCGCTACCTCTCTCTCATTGCCAAACGTAACATGTCTGAGTCTGCAGCAGTTTCACACCGAGCAGCAGTTCTGCTCATCTGTAAGGTAAACACTTGTTCACCAGTTCTAGGTTATTCAATGTGTCTTATTTTATGTAGTAATTTGTCAAGGATATACCATAAAATACATGTACATTAGGTCTCAAACGCCCTCTACTGTAGAATTTCTTTTGAATGTTGTTACGGTTTGCAGAGACAAGGTGGTCTCGCTCAAGACGTGTGGGGCAGAAGGTGTTCTTCGTTTAGAGAGCTGTGATTTTCTTTTGGTGACCAGTTACCTTACCGTGGTTTTATTTGCCACAGAAATTCCATTTCAATACAAGGTTAAATGCAAAATTTCTTCTAGAAAAAGTACCAAAAAATTGAAACTTTAACCCACTGGTATCTCCTATCCATATTATGCAACTTACCTTTATAGGGACTTCTTTGCTAAACTTGGCGGAAGAGAGGGATTGCTGCTTGTCCAATGTGATGCTGGAGATCTGAACTGCAACTTGATCCCTTGTGCTCGTCACCTCCTAGTGGAACAGAGAACCACTGCAGAACAAGATTTACTAGAAAGTGTTGAACACAACCCCTTGTCGTTCATCCATATAGTTCTGATTGTTCAACTCCCTCGTCTTGTTGGAGGCTGTCCAACGTTTGCTGGTTTTCAAGGAGGGCGTTGGTTGTCTATTCACATAGACGAGCTTCGCCCACCAACAGGTCAAATTCCAGCCATTCAGTTCATGGTGGGCAGAACCGTCAGTGAGTTATTTGACGTGGCACCAAGTACAACGCAGGTTGATGATATGGAAGTTGAGGAGGAGCAGGAACAGAAAGAAATGACTGACATTGACATGGAGGTCACGGCTGATGCTTCCTCCAGATATACAAACCTGGATAAAGTAGACATTGTCAGCCTACTGAGAAGCTGTGTTCAAGCTGCTGTTGCAAGAATTGATGACGAGTCTTGTGGTCCATCAAGGTCAACACGTCGGATAGAACTGATGTTGAGTCTTCTTCCAGATTGCAGATCCAGAGAAACTGGTAAATAAAAGTAGATTATTACTTGTTTAGTGGAGGCGCTGTGGCCTCATGGTAAATGCGCTCGACTTGGGATCGAGCGGT
>NW_028301565.1:12020000-12032500 GCF_042242905.1 Orbicella faveolata
TGTAAACACCTGCCCAGTGTGCCTGGAAGGTCTAGCCGGAAAAGACCCTGTTAAAATGCCCTGTGGTCACGTGATTTGCCTGGTTTGTGTATCTAATTGGATCGAGCGAGAACGAACGTGTCCGTTGTGTAAACAAGATGTCCCTGATGATTTCAAAATACTGTCCACCAAGTTCATAAGGTAGATGTAGGGATTTTTTATTCAGTAAAGCAATTAAAAGTTCCTTACTAAGAAGTCGACCTTCAAAAATGAGTGCGGTGTAAAGCCTCATGCTTACCGAAGGAAGCGGGACGAACTTCAAAGGAAATATAATTGGTGCTCAGTTTCTTCGTATTCTTGATCATAAAGTTTTGTCCACACTCAACAAAACCCTCAAACCGTCTGTTTATACTTACAGGAAAGCTGTTAAAGAACATTATGACTTCCGTCGTCGGTGCAATTCGTTTTTCATGGAACTGGTTTCATTGTTCTGTTTTGGTGCCAACGCTGGTGATGCTGGGATGGATCCTGAGCTGTTTGCCATGTTCATGAGTTACGTAATAGAAGGTAGTTCCAAGACTAAGGATTTCTCACCCTTCCCAGAACATGGCATTGACGCTACACCCGTGGTGAGATCGTTTCTGCTACAGCAGCTCTTGAGGACAGGGTTAGTTGAAAACCCAGGCACTATTGATTTCGTACAATCTAATGTAACTGCAAAATTTTGGTCTAATGACCTCTGCTTAGATCCAAAAAGACTTAGTCGATCATTGTTTTTATCGAACTTGAAAATAAAAAAAGCATGGTTTGGCCGATTTAAGTTCAAAAAGTCACGTGATGTGGATATATAACATAATGCACAAAGCAACATTAGATCAAAAAACCAAACTAGAAAATAGAACGTATTTGATTCCCTGAAACGTGTTTAAGATAGCAAGCCATTTTCCTCCTTTGCCCTCAACTAGACGAAAGACAAATTGTTTAAGAGGTACTGAACTTTGTTTCCTAATTGTATTTGTATTTAGTGATAAGGAGGTCAAAGAGAATTTGGCGCACTATTTATCTGAGGCCCGAGGATTGAGACCAGAAATGGAGCATCTGTTACAAGTTTGTCAACTATTTGTGCACTGTTGGGAGGTGAGCTTTGGTATTATTAGCAAAATGAAATACCCACTGTCATTAGAACTAGAAATAGGCCATTTCCGAGTTTACCTTGTGCCTCTCTTTCAAAGCGAGTGCTCGAGCAAAATGTTTCAAGTCGAATTGAGTTCGATTTGCGTGAAAATGAGGGTGATGTAGCAGCCCTCGTAAGGTCTCACATGAATGGCTTGCTACTCTTTGAGAGAACAATGGAACAAACAACAGAAACAATGCCCCTAGCCCTAAAACAGCTGCTAACAATGAAGAGAATTACAAGCTTACGAAAGCTGCTACACTTCTGGAAAATGAACCTGTAGGCGGAACGCATTTTCAAAATCAGAAAAATCAGCATTTGGGGGGGAAGGGGGGAAATGTGTCCAAGACCCTCCAAAATCGAATTTTACTGCCAAGTGTCTCAACACTTTTGTCGTCCATTGTAGTTCGAGAACTAATCGAGGTGGGGGCGGGGTTTCCAATTTTTCATAACTCTATACCTTGCCAGTTTTTCATGGTTATGGCAAAGTCCCTTCTCCTAATCCTTACCGGAGTTTGCATCATACATATCTGAATTCTAAATTAGTTCCAAGAAAATCAAGTCAACCGGCTGCATTTGGCCACGCAACATTTTTTGAAAAGAGTTTCCTGGGGCAGCAAACACAGCAAGAAAATTATCGCTAGAAATTACTGTCATTCCACAGTTTTGTAATTGAACATTTTAGGAGTGTTTTTTACCTTTGTTGCAGGACTCTCTTATCAGCTTGTATTCAAAGACCTCAGGAAATTTGCTGGTGATGATAAAACTAGCTCAGCAACTTTGTGGTGAATGTACTCCATTATTGGCCTCAGGCTCACTGCAGCAACACACTCGAGAGCTTGATGTAGTTGTGCTGGAAGGCGTGGCAAAGGCACGTTATGCTCTAGCATTAGTTGCTGATTTTATGTATAAGACTACAGTCGAGGACAGAGACAAAGCTCCTTGGAATAACCTGCAAATTAGAAACGAGTTGGAAACCCTTTTTGAAGGCGTGAGACGAATGTGCTGCCAGGGTTCGAGCCCAGTTCCTCGATTGTACCTGCTCAAACAGTTGGTGAGAAAGTATGGTGTGGAGGCCATCCATGTTTTGTGTGGAATAAAGGCGTTTGAGTGGATTGTACCTCCTGAGAACAGAGACAAACAGGTAAAGTGTTGTATATCCTTCCATATCTTAGATGTTTCTCTGTAACTTTGTTATGCAGAATTCGTTTTATTCGTAAAGATGAATCGAGAGATTTTACAGGGTCTGTGTGTGGGAATATCGAAGATAAATCAGTTGCGTGAATGTGAATCTTGACATATATGGTTACCATAAACGTAACTATATCACTGGTATGGTCTTTAAAACACCCTTGGTTCAAGGTGGTTGCAGTAACTATATGAAGTTTTCTAAAGCATTAGTATTTTCTTTTCAAACACCTGCGTGTTAAGAGCCTTAAGCATCTTTTTCTCTTCATTTTTTCCTTTAGCAGCTAATATTTATTTTTCTTTTCCAGCAAGAGGATCTTGTTCCTGATAGGTTCGTTATTTATGGAGAAGATTACAAAAAGGTCAGAGAAGCCATGGCTAAAACAGTCCTTAGTGCTACGCACCGGGAGTTAACTGAAGTGCTCCAGGTATGAAAGGAAGAAACAGCGTATGCCTTTAACGAGAGAGCAAAAATAGTTCAGTTTCGAAAAATGACTTAAACCTCATCTGTACAGTGCTAGTCTGAACATTTGACTTCAGGTTCAGACTAACTCTCTACAGATATGCTTCTTTGAAGTTTTGTTAGCGGCCTTGGTCCACTCGAATTTGGACCATTGTTTTGTTGTCCGTTTGAAAAGCAATTCTTCAGGGAAAGTAAATTTTAAGAAAGGTGAAAGACCGCTTTAAGCGTGAAGTACTGAATGACGTGTGTGGAATATTTTGCCGTTTGTTTAAGTAAGTTCTTTCCATAACCTAAATACCAGCTCTCTGTGACTCCAGACAGGGTATGGTTTTCTACGGTTTTAGTTTGAAATAGAGTACGTCCAAGGAAAGCACTCCAATGTTTCCTGTTTCCTAACTTCCTATGATGAAATCTTTGTTAATAAAAAAGTGTTAATATACCAAACACGTTGAAAACCCGATCACAAAGTCTGACATGAAAAAGATCATTAAGAGTGAAAATGTTGTCCAGCTGACTATAAACTTCCCGTTGCATTTCAGAGCACTGTCTTACCACCTGTCGTGAGGGATGTCATGATGCTGTTGTCTGAATACCGTGAGGTGACCACTTGTTATGGCTTCAGGTCCGCACATCGACAGCTCTCTGCAAAAGTAAGTGTCGGGCAAGTGCTCCATATTTGAGAACTCATCATAAGCGTGTTGTTGAATAGTTTGGGATTTGCATGGATTTGAGCCGCCAGCACCCGTTAGTTTTGGTCGCCTTGAAGTGCTATTTGTCACTACTGTTGTTCTGCTAAAAACATGGTCAGCTTGACTAATTAAGGATATTTGTCGTGTGAATGGGAAATCCAGAACTTCTGGCGGGCGTTTCATAATCATTTCTAAGCCATGGCTGCTTCTGACATCTAGTATCAATCGTTTTACATATCATCTTAAGCTAACGTGTGTTTGATTCCGGGTCGTGTCAACTTACTATCTCTTTGTTCTGTTTTGCTGATTAAGGCTCACCAATGTTTTCAAGAATTTCTAAAGGATGACACCCATCTTTCTGCCAGGGTGAGTCAAAACGGAACATTTCGCCTGTGAGCTTCTCCTTATGGCGTTTTCTTTTGGTATGAGGCATGAGACATGCAACTGTCCATTATACTATATATTTAGTTCATTGTTTCAAAACTGTTTTCAGGCCCAACCATTTGCCACCCAACTTCTGGACAACACTCAAGGTGCCGCTGGGTTTCCAGGCGTCCGTGTAGCTCCTGGTCGCTCAGCCCTGGAACAGAACCTGGCAGAAATTGTCATTCATACTACAGCAGTATTACAGTGTATTAACCAGATGACTGTGTGTGAACCACTGCGACTGCTCATGGACAATCCTGCAGCCTTGATGGTACGCTTGCAAAAAGTGTGGCCGTTCTTCGATATTGCGTAGATTTCAATTAAATGGATTACAGAAATGGGAATGGTAAAGCTAGAAAACACAGAGAATACGGAAATTGTGAGGACGAATAGTTATTTGCCTTGATTGATTTTAAACTTAGCCCACGCAATTTTGAAAGCTTTTATTGGTTTACCTCATCACCTCTGACCAACATCAATGCAATAGGCAAGGCAGTGGATTTTTGTTAAACAAGTCGTATTGGGGAAATGTGCCTGCCTGCTTTCTGCAATATTGTCAGTGCCATGGGGTTGTAGAACTACAAGTACTGTAAACATCTCGAAGAACGGGAAATAGCGTGGAACTAGGCTCATGTTTATCCAACTGGCTCAGTTTAACGAAATTCCTCTATGTTTGCGGTAACTACATAGCCAAGGGCAAAGTGTTCTGTAGAGTTACGGAAACATAGTTGTCGGCCAGGTGAAACGTGTACTGTCTATGGGTTATTTTAAAGTAAAAAACATTTGACAGGGATCTATTTTTCGTCTTATAGAATGCCTTTTTTCCAACAATGCCTGACGACAACCTTCAAGAAGCAATGGCAGGAATGCGAGAGTCTGGTAGATGGTATCGTAAGTAGCTCTTCTTGTGCATTTCAAAACATTGTCCTCGAAGTTGTTAAGAGAGGGCTTTTTGTGATGTTAATTGACTTGTTCTTTTTGCAGAGTGCCCAAAAGGACACCCCTATTACATTGGAAATGTAAGTGGTAGTCACCTCTTATTCAGTAAAGTGGTTTCGCTATCTTTTGGTCAACAACACTTTGATAACACCACCTTATCAGCCTCAGCCCTTTCTGAACGGAAAAATTGCCGTCAATGATCGTCAGCTACAAGAAAACGTACATATTTTGACATCGTATACATGCTTTTACAAAAGTAATTCTTGGTTTTCATTGTTGCTAGCACCGTCTGACTTAACCCTCGATTCCAAGTGAAATTTGCTGCTATGCCTACTGTCCTCAGCCAATGCAACCAATTAACCAATTTCAATCATTGCCAATTTCTTTGAAGACATTGAATATAAATTGAAGAGTGCTGGACTAAAAAGTCGTAAATGTATATGTTGTAGTGTGGCCGGCCCGTGGAAGTGAAGGTTTGCCCAGAGTGTAAAGTCCATATCGGCGGTAGAGGATCTCTCTCTCAAGGAAATACTGAAGCCCAGAGGTATGGCACTTGGCTATAGTTTGTGTTATGTATACGTAATATACAGCAGAATATTGTATTGTGTGTATTTTCTTTACTCTCCAGGCAATATTTTAGTGCAGTAAATCCTTCGTTAAGTATTACCATGATTATCTTTAGTTGAATGAAAACAATGTGTGCAGCATCCAAGCGACGGACTGACTGACTTCTTTCCTTCTCTCCTCCTTGTAGAGCTGATCGTACCATGACAGGTCACGTGCTTGGTCATCCTAGCGCCAGGCCAAAAAGTCTTGCTCCAGAACGGAACTTGTCACCTGTAGTTGTTGGCATTATGAGGATTCTTATGCACTGTGCCATGATCGAGGGGGCGTGTCGGCAACCCCAGGTTAGCTTTTTATAAACCATTAGATTTCCTATGAGCACGACAGGTTGCTAAATCGGATCTTGTGTCTTGTCGTGGCTGTCATTTGATGTTGCTGCTGTGGTTAAAACTAGCAAAAACACTTGGAATCACCCTTATTGCTATGTGGTTGTTAGACACACTGATTTCTTTGCTCGTTTCATTGTGTCTACTTTGTCGTCACAATGTAGACATACAGAGAGACTGACTTCTTTTTGTACCTTCTGACTCGTCCCCAGTCCTCTCGTATGCAAAAGTAATACGAGAGTGGGAACCTGTCAGTTCGCGTCTTGTTCCAACCGCTTGTATCTTCCTGGAAAACAGTCTTTATGAGGAAGCTTAATCGTTGAATTTAAGCGAGAAATATTGGACTTTGAAAAATGTATCCCCTTTCCTATTTTCTTTGTATAGGGCATCTGTGCTCTCATCAATCCTGGAGTTCCTCCTGCGGCGTTGTCACGCTTTTTATGGGATCACCTGCAGTTGGATGTAGAACTTCTCGCCAGTAGCCTGGGAAGAAGCATAGACGATACAGTCCTCTGCATTCATATGGTTTTGGTACAAATGACAGCGCACCTCTCAAATCGTAAGATTTGAAACGTAACAAATTTTTCAGATTTGTTGATTTGGTTTTTTGTAGTAACTGCAGCCAGGCTGGATGAGGGTTTTTTTTTTTTTTTTCACTCAGCTCAGACTTGATTTGGGTTGCATATTACGAAATGATATAGAGATTAACAGGACAGTATTTTCGAGTTCGTAGTAAGCAATGTTGAACCGTGCCTCGATAATAATTTATTGTTTGCACATGGCCAGTATAGATACAGAGACTTCTTGTTTTTTTCTTTCCGAGGCTTTCTCTTATAGAAACGAGAACTTTATAAATAGATCATAATCTTAAAGATAATTTAGTGCGGAGACGGAGGACATGATTAGAGCTGGAGACCACGGAACGTTTGTTTTATGGTGGTCCTGATCGAGTACAGTAGTATTGACCATTTCTAAATGATTAGTTAACTTTTAACATAATTTCACGCCGACTTGTTATTGTAGCACAACAAGCCTTAAACGTCGCCTGCGATCTGAAGTCTAAAGAGTCTCGGAGAGACTGGGAAACAGTCTTCAATACCAGTGTTGTGACTCCAGTGTTGACAGTATGTATGATCATTTGCCGTTTGGTTTTGAACCCTTTACGGTGGTTTAATCATTTATTTGATTTCTTCCCTTTTTGTTAAGAACCTTGAAGAGAAGATTCAACGTTGTTTGCAGATGTTGGTCGGCGACAAGCGACTTGGTAAGTTACATGAGTCATGTATGCTTAACCAGACAATACCGGCAGTAATGTGTCCTGACATGAAAGGTCATAGGAAGAGTACTGGCGACAGCGAATTCTGATCTCTAAGACCAGTCTGAGTCTTCTCTTTTCTCGAAGTTTCAAAGTAAATTAACGATCACTGTTGGAGTGTGATTTAAAAAAAAAGTGAAGCCTTGAAGCCGACTGACTCATAGCTGTCGGAGCTTATCCCGGTTTCTGTAGCCTGAAGCGACTAGGAGTATTTCTACTCCCCCTGGACAGGATGCTAGTCCATCGCGGGTCACTCCTCCGCGATTTGTTTCCCCAACCATTCGTCGGTGCCCATTTATATTCTTGGGTGGAGAGAGGCACTGTGAGAGTTAAGTGTCTTGCCCAAGAACACAACACAGTGTCCCTGGCCAGGGCTCGAACCCAGACCGCTCGATCCGGGGACAAGCTCACTAACCATGGGGTCACCGCGCCTCCACTGGAGTGTGAATATCTCACCTAAAAAATGTCTTACTTGTGTTTAGACGTTACGTGTTTTGATCTGGTGTGAATTAACGCACTATGTGTTACGAACATGTTAGAAGCGCTTTCCCCTCGGGACATAAAGCTGTTCTCCCAGTTTTACTATTGTTTGTTTGTTTGTTTGTTTGTTTGTTTGTTTGTTTGTTTGTTGTCAGAAACTGTTAAACGTCATTCCTCTATCTCTTGGAAATTAATTTAAGCGTATGTGAAGCCCTGGAAATTAAGAGAAGATTTCATTTCTTTTTTCAGGTAATAACCCCCTGATGCGCCAGCTTTACGAGGTTGATGTCCCTACCGAGGCCCTGACTGACCGTGTTCCTCCCACCTGCCCCGCCCTGTGGAGGTACCGGACTCAGGTCACACTGGATCACTTCTCGCACACTTTTCAACAGGAGGTGTCGTCGACCGATTCTGAGAGCAACAAAGTGCTGGCAGAGTTTTTACGTAAGGTAAACCAATTCAAACCGTATTTAGTCATCGCTAATGCAACAAATTAACCTCTGCATTTAAAGTTTCTTAGTAAGGTTAATTGACTTGAAAGTTCCCGAACTGAATCCATTGTGGCGGGAACTTTAACCTTGTATATGATTTAGATATCCAGTTTAAAGGAAACTTGCAGCATACTTTTACCTCGAAAATCTACAAAATGAACGAGTATATGTAACAACGAGTGATTACTTAAAACATGAAATAAATGTCCATGTGGCCTTGTTTTATCCATAGGAACACGAACTCCGCGCCCTCCGTTTCCTGCCAGACATCGTAAAGCTACAGCGCCTTCTCATGGACAAATTCCACCGTCGAATTGACAGAGCTGAAGCAGAGCAAATCAAAATACGAGATTTTCTTCGAATGATCCCGTCTAGTAAGTAGGACGTCAAATGATAGATTAATTCTATTACTAGCTCATATTGCACTTACGTGTCTTTGTATGTTTCTTTACAGAAACAGAGAGAGAAGAACTTACGTCACTGATTGCCAGCTTTAACCTGGCATGGAACCATGTGCGGCTAAGTCTTGACCAGCAAGGTATGTTTGGATACATCATCAACCACACTCATTTATAATATTAAAAGTCAGTTAATAAAACAAAAGCGCGTAGTCAGAAAGCTGTCTCCGAAGATTGGCATAGTCCCCGGTAATTCGGGAAACTCATGTACGTTGCTAAATAGCTAGCATGGCGTACAAGCTATGGTAGCACATTTTACAGGTAAAGTGTTTATGCTATTTCTAATTGGACTTAAAGAATAGAAAACACTTTATTGAGGATGCGATTTAATTTTTCCTCTTCTGGAGAAGTACATTTAGTACATTTATTGTTTACTTGTCCTTGTCTTTAAACAGGGCGTCTTCGTCCCCCAGCGGACTTGTGTGAGAAGACCATGGATAACATGCGTCCTCTGGCTGTACTCCTGCCCAATACCTCAGGGATGGGTATCTGTTCCACAGCCCTGGTATTTTTCCTTACCACAGTACACAACGAGTTCAACGAACGATACCAGAACTTGATTGGCGGGCAGGGGAGGTAAGTACAACAACTAAATATTTTCCTTCACCTAGCCTTCTAAGGAGACGGGAGCCTTGACTTCTTATGGTCATTGTTTCGTCTAGTTGGTCGGAATGAATATCACTCGGTGGGGTAAACCCTTTCCCTGATAGAGTCAAACCCAACCATCCAACTTGAAGCTAATCTAAAATCTTGGGGGGAAAAAGTGGAATGCTGAGAAAGTATTGGACCGGCAATAAAGCGTTTGATTGCCTGATTTTAGTTGTTGGCTCTCGCAACTGTTCTAGTCGTGTAATAAGAAGAATCTATTCCTGAAACTCGCGACCGAATTAGCTGAGAAAGGGTGAGAGAAACTAATGACATTCTATTCCGGCCTTTTATCAGAGACCTGACTCACATACAGTTGCAAGACGTGACAAGCTCAAATCTGATCTCATACCACACTGAGAGAGATCTGTTACCCCTCATCTTGGCTCAGTGTAACTACTCTCTAGAGGTGGGTCGAGGAACTTTGGTGCAATACAACTGGGAAGCCCTGGAAAGACAACTGATTGACAGGTTTATAAGGGGAAGACCGCTGGTTGATTTCAAGGTAAACTGTACCTCTGATTGTGTCAGTCAGAGCTCTTTGTTACCAGTTTATCCCGTTCGGAATGCCTCTCTTTTTGTAAAAATTTAAATGTTGGTTTAAATTGTTTAGTGGATTTGAACAATTCTATAAGGAGTGCCGCTAGTTGCCATAGTTCTTTCTTTCTGAAGGATTTGGTTTAATAGAACTTGTTGTGTTAAAATCATAGGATGAGAGGTTTGCATTTAGCAAAGACATCCAGTTGGACTCTGTATTCGCTTCAGTAAAAGCCAAGGTTCATCCACAGGTAAAACAGTTTATTGTGATAGCTAGTATTTTCTATCCCCGCCCCCTCTCAGAGGCCGTCCTTCTAGCCAACCATTACCGCCCGAAAAAGAGCGTAATAGACCATTCAGCTACTGACCAATGACCTGCTAGACATTTCCATCAGACAAGCAGGAGTAATAT
Organism: Orbicella faveolata; assembly: GCF_042242905.1. Taxonomy (NCBI): domain Eukaryota; kingdom Metazoa; phylum Cnidaria; class Anthozoa; order Scleractinia; family Merulinidae; genus Orbicella; species Orbicella faveolata. The sequence goes on from NW_028301565.1 coordinate 12,030,147, forward strand.
TCAATGAGGAGTCGTGGCAGAGTGGTGAAGGTCTCTGGTTTTGACATCATATCGTTCATTAAGTATGCAATATTTCTTGCTTTCTTTTAGGTTCCGTTGAGTTCAGCAGTAAGTCATCAAATTCTGGGCGAGTTTCGTTCACTAGCAGACATTTGTGACGTGTTGTCGTCTCTGGACATTGCCATTGGTTTCCTGTCCTCCACTGGTGGATCACCTGACATGCCCCTTAATCACTATCTGCAACACGTACTGCGCATGCCTCATCAAAACGGTCTTCGCAGTCTCAAGGTATAAAATCACGTGTACATTGACTCGTTATAAAATTACTATTACCAGTTGTACGAGGGGTGAGTGTTACACTCTGCGTCCCTAGCTTGCAATAGCTGATGCAGTGTTTCCGCAACCTTTCCAAAGCGAACAGGGTGATTCCATTTTTTACTTTGCTTGTTTGAACTCGATTCGTGACACGATGTTTCGAACAACGTTTGTCGCAAAACATAATTCGGTGGTCCGGTTTATAATAAGATTGTAAAGCCAAGACCCAAGTGATAACAATGGTGAACTTGCAGCAAACGTTAGCAAACACGCAAGAGGCGCTAAACGCGGGAACACGAGCGTGATCTTGCGTGATTGACTTTTTTTTTTATCTCACTATTTGGGTAGGTGGTGTGACCTTTTTAAACCAATCACACAGGACAGTAAAGCAAAACCAAATCATTTCCGGGTTACTGTCAATAACTGGTCTAAAAGATTTGCAGAAAGCCGGGTTATCTACTGTAACAGGTCGTAACCGTGAAGACTAAATTGGAAGCAAAGGAATTAATCTCTGGGATTTCAGCATTTCATCGTCGCATCAAATTAAAGGCAGTCCTAGATGTAATCACTTATGGCATAATCTGTACATTTCTAGCACCCCATGCAAAGTCCCCCGAAGCTTTGGGAGAAGCCAGTACTTTACTGTTTGTTCTTTTCTCTTTACCAGGCCCAGCAGTGCTGCCAGTTGCGTCACGTGATCTCTCTCTGGAGACTGCTGACCCTAGAGAGAGCTAGAATGTTAATGAAACGAGGCGAGGTAAGGAACATTGGACCTTTTTATCTCTAAACTAGACATCAAAAATACCCTTACTGGCTCGTCCTAGCTATGAAGAAAACTTTAGAGTGAAGGGGGGGGGAGGGGGGAACAGAGCTTTAATTGCCATTATTAAGAATTGTTTGAAAGTACAAGCCTGATGCAGTCTAAGGGTTTGTCTGGGAGAGAGGTCTGGGTTTGAGCTCTGGCCGGGTCAGGTCCCTCTCTTCGTCCAGGGTAGGACTGCGAAACTATTGCTGCGTTTTGTTGTGAGACCTGGCAAAATGCTAGGGATGGGTTGGAGAACCTGTGATTGACTAACATCCTATCCTGGGAGGAGTAACAATAATCCTACCTACTTCACTCTAGAGAAACCAGAGTTCACTGCGCCAGTACCAATCCTTAGGATTGGAACAAACCAAACAAACCATCGTCACCTTGAGTGAAAAGGGGGACTTCTAATTATCTGATGTGTTATACGTAGGATCCATTTGAACAGATTGCGGATACTTACAAACACGTCATGTCGTCGAAACAGATGATGAAGTTTAGTAATAGCATGAGGAGGGTTGATTTGGATCGTTTCGTCTCCGAGGTCCTGGAGCTAATTTTGCTCAACCTCAGAGGAGATGCCACTCCGGGAGAGGAAGATATGAGGTAAATCAAATGCATTTGAGTTAGATCTTTCAAACTTCTGAAAAGGTCCTTAAGTGGAACTTTATTTTAGATCTCTCTGGAGCCTCAGATGGGAATATTTCGCACTATTGCTTGTATCGTTAGCTCACTCGCTCTAAAGAACTCGCGAATATAAAACGTGAAGATTACATTATGTAAGTGTGACGTTGAGGGGTTTTTTCGCGTTCATTTTATGCGGTGATTGTTTGTCTTGCATATCTTTCTGTGCCCGCTACGTGAATAAACATAAAGATTCTTTATATAGTTTCCATTTTATTACAACTTTCATGTACTTCTCCAGCTTGAGTGAATATATCCAGTGGCATCTTGACAACAAAGAACATGAACCAATTGCTGGACTGGATGAGCTACCACCTGAGGTGCAGTTGAAGCACGTGATCAATGCGTGGCAAACCTCTGTTGACCTGTGGGATAGTTACCTTGAAAAGAGGGATGCTGCTTCCGTATAAAACTGCGCCCTTAAGTTTTCGTCCCTGTTTTTGGTAAACAGCGGCCAGGAATCCGGCCGACTGTCGTTGAATTTGAATTTGAATTTAAATGTGCTTCGAGCGCACTATGAATTTTATACAGTTGTTAGGATATTAAAGTG